>NW_005841837.1:2625125-2636480 GCF_000455745.1 Alligator sinensis
TTCTTAATCAAGTCATGCTTTTCTAAATATTTTCTCTCTTGATCTCTTAAAATAGTTTCCCAGGCTGTCTCCATCCCTGACACTAACCTGATCCAGGCTGTGTTCCTCCTCTATTATGTCTCTGTCTCTTTTTTTCTTTTTAAAGAACAAATGTCTGCCTTATATTATTCCCTTTCTAGTTTATAAGAGATCTCTCCTAAATGTAGTGGACATGTAGAAATGGTTAATGAAGCTTCTTTGACTTTTGTTTTTCATTCTTTTTTTGAAATCTGGAAAGCATTTCATCACCTAATCTCATGCGTTTAACCTGTTACTAGCACACTTTCTGAATCTTCTTCATCTCTTCCAAAAAACAAAGGCTTGATTTGAGCAAAAATGTAACCTACCAATGTCTAAATAAAATAGAAGAACTCTGGCTGTAAAGTTAGTCAATTTCTGCTAACAGTGGCTGCACAGTGGAATCTCAGGATATGTCTACATTGCACAAAGAATTGCCAAATAGAGATAGCTTCTAAGGAGCACAATATTGGAAGCCCAGAAGAAACTGTCCTGACATGATGGAAGCACAAGAAGAATAGCAAGAGACCAATGTGGCTGCACAAGGAGCTTCTAAAATGCCTCAAATGCAAAATGAAAGCATACTGGTAATGGAAGAATGGGCAGGTTGCCAAGGAAGCATACCAGGAAATAGGAAGAACCTGAAGGGACAAAACCAGGAAGGCAAAGATAAAGAATGAGCTGCACCTGGCAAAGGAGGTTAAGGACAACAAGAAGAGGTTCTATAAGTCGGCTAGAAAAGAAGGACCAAGGAAACTGCTGGTCCTCTGTTAACAAGCCAGGGGGAACTCCTAACTGAAGATGCAAAGAAGGCAGAGCTACTCAACAGCTACTCTGTCTCAGTCTTCACAAAAAAATTAAGCTGCCAGACACCTAATAAGGATTCTCTGGGTAAGAGAGGGGGTAAGCTGATGGAGGAGATAATAAAAGAGATGGTCAGAGAGAGCTTTTGTTGAGTCTGAATGAATTCAAGTCAGTAGGGCCAGATGAACTTCATAGACCTGATGATCTCGTGAGGTTGCTTCCAGCCCCTAACATCTATGAATCTATGAATCCCAGGATCCTGAAGGAAGTGGTAGAAGAGATCTCAGAGCACTTGGCAATGACCTTTATGAACTCGTGGGAGATGGGCCAGGTACCAGAGGACTGGAAAAGGGCCAATGTAGTGCCCCTCTTCAAAAAAGACAAGGAGGACCTGAGGATCTGCAGACTGGTTAGCCTCACCTCCATACCTGGAAGGTTACTGGAGCATATCCTAAGGAAGGCCATTTGCAAGCATCTGGAGAAGGAAAAGCTGATCACAAACAGCCAGCATGGATTTATGAAAAACAAATCAAGTCAAGCAAACCTGATCTCCTTCTTTGACAAAGTAACTACATGGGTGGATGAAGGGAATGTTGTGGATATAATGTATGTCTAGACTTCAGCAAAGCATTTGACAAGGTCCCACGTGGCCTTCTCATAAACAAATTGGAGAAAGGTGGACTGAATAAAACTACTACAAGGTGGATAGTTAACTGACTCAATAGCCACAAGCAAAGGGTAATTATGATGGGGTCCATGGCATATTAGCAGGTGGATTGATAACTATAGCTGCAAGCAAAGGGTAATTATTAAGTGAACCATGGCAGCATGTCAGGAGGCTTCAAGTGGAGTCCCACAGGGGGCTGTCTTGGGCCTGGTTCACACATTTAACAATTTGGATTGTGGCATAGAAAGCTTCTTGAGCAAGTTTGTGGATGACATGAAACTCGGAAAGATTGTGAACACAGGGGAAGTTATGAATGGAATTCAGAAGAGTCTTGAGAGATTGGAAAGTAGGGCAAGAGCTAACAGGATGAAGTTTAATGAGGACAAATGAAAGGTGCTACACCTTGGGAAGAATAATCAAAAACACACATACAAAATGGGTGACACCTGGCTGGTGTCTCTAAGGAAAAGGATTTAGGAGTAGTGGTACACCACAGACTCAATATGAGTCTGTAGCATGATCCAGCTGCACAAAAGGGAAATGTGGTTTTTGGGTTGCATCAATAGAAATATTGGGTGCAAGATATGGGAAGTGATAGCACCTTTCTACTTGGCACTGGTTGATAGTACATTTCTACTTGGCACTGGTTAAGCCTCATCTGGAGTAGAATCATAGAAAATTAGGTTTGGAAGGGACCTCAGGAGGTCATCTAGTTCAACCCCTGCTCAAAGCAGAACTATCTCCAACTAGATCATTCCAGCCATGGCTTTTTTGAGCCAGGCCTTAAAAACCTCCAAGAATGGAGATTACACCACCTCTGGGTTCAGGGTTTCACCAACCTCCTAGTGTGAAAGTTTTTCCTAATATCCAACCTAAACCTCTCTTGCTGCAACTTGAGACCATTGCTCCTTGTTCTGTCATCTGCCACCACTGAGAACAGTCTAGCTCCATCCTCTTTGGCACTACCCTTCAGGTAGTGCCCTTCAGGTAGTTGAAATCCCCTCTCAATCTTCTCTTCTCCAGACTAAATAAGCCCAGTTCCCTCAGCCTCTCCTCAGAAGTCATGTGACTAACCATTTTCATTGCCCTCTGATAGACTCACTCCAATTTGTCCATATTCTTTCTACAGCAGGGAGCCCAAAACTGGAGATAGTACTCCAGATGTGGTCTCACCAGTGTTGAACAAAGGGGAAGAATCTCTTCCCTTGGTCTGCTAGTATGGCTCCTAGTAATGCCCTCCAGTATGCCATTAGTGTTCTTGGCAACAATAATACACGTTTGGCTCGTATTCAACTTGTTGTCCACTGTCACGCACAAATCCTTTTCTTCGAAGCTGCTGCTTAGCCAGCCGGTCCCCAGCCTATACTGATGCATGGGATTGTTTTGTCCTAAGTACAGGGTTTTGCACTTGTCCTTATTGAACCTCATGAGATTTCTTTTGGTCCAGTCTTCCAATTTGTCTAGGTCTCTCTGAATCTTAGCCCTACCCTCCAGTGTATCTATTACTCCCCCCTGCTTATCATTCGCAAACTTACTGGGGGTGCAATCCATCCCATCTTCCAGGGCATTGATGAAGGTATTGAATAAAACCAGCCCCAGGACCAACCCTTGGGGCACTCCACTTGATACCAGCTGCCAACTAGACAGCGAGCCATTGATTGCTATCCTTTGATACTGTCTGACCATCCAGCCAGTTTTCTATCCACCTTATAGTCCATTCATTGAATCTGTACTTCTTTAGCTTGCCTGCAAGAATGTTGTAGGAGATCTTATCAAAAGCCTTGCTATAGGAAGGAAAGGAATTTCACATCAACTGCTCTCCCCACATCCACAGAGCCAGTCATCTCACCAAAGCAGGCAATCCGGTTGGTTCCCACATCTGCAGAGCCAGTCATCTCACCACAGCAAGCAATCTGGTTGGTCAGGCATGACTTGCCCTTGGTGAATCCATGCTGACTGTTCCTGATCACCATTTCTCCTCCATGTGCATGGAAATGGATTCCTTGAGGACCTGCTCCATGATTTTTCCAGGGTAAGGCTGACCAGTCTGTAGTTCCCCAGATTCTCCTTGCCATTCTTAAAGATGGACACTATATTTGCTCTTTTCCAATCATCCAGGATCTCTCCAATCTCCATGAGCTTTCAAAGATAATGGCCAGCAGTTCCACAATCACATCAACCAACTCTTTCAGCACCCTGAGGTGCATCATATCCAGCCCCATGAACTTGTACACATCCAGCTTTTCTAAACAGTCCCTAACCTGTTCTTTCCCCACTGTTGGCTGCTTACCTCCTCCCCAAACTGTACTGCCAGGTGCAGTAGTCTGGGAGCTGATCTTGTCTGTGAAGACTGAGGTAGAAAAGGCTTTGAGTACTTCAGCCTTTTCTGCATCTGTCTGTAGGTTGCCTCCCCTATTCAGTTAAGTGACCCACACTTTTCCTGATCTTCCTCTTGTTGCTGGCATACTTGTAGAAACCTTTCTTGTTACCCCTCATTTTCTTGCCAGCTGCAACTTCAGTTGGCCTTCCTGACTTCATCCCTGCATGCCCGAGCAATATTTTTATATTCCTCCCAAGCTGTTTGTCCATGTTTCCACTCCTTGTAAGCTTTCTTTTTGTGTTTAAGTTCACCAAAGAGTTCTCTGGTAAGTCAAGCTGGTCGCTTGCCACATTTGCTATTTTTCCTGCACATTGGGATGATTTGTTCCTGTGCCCTCAGTAAGATTTCTTTAAAATACAACCAGCTCTCCTGGACTCCTTTTTCCCTCAGTCTGGCCTCCCAGGGGATCCTGCCCATCAGTTTCATGAGGGAGTCAGTCTGCTTTTCTGAAGTCCAGGGTCCATACTGTGCTGCTCTCCTTTCTTCCTTTTGTTAGGATCCTGAACTCGATCATCTCGTGCTCACTGCTGCCTAAATTGCTGTCCACTTCTACATCTCCTACCAATTCTTCCCTGTTTGTGAGCAGCAGGTAAAGAAGAACATGGCCCCTAGATGGTCTCCAACACTTGCACCAGGAAGTATTCTCCAATGCTTTCCAAAAACTTCCTAGATTGCCTGTGCACTGCTATATTGCTCACCCAGCATATGTCAGGGTGATTGAAGTCCCCCATAAGGACCAGAGTACTATGTCCAGTTTTGGGCTTCACATTTTAAGAAGAATGTGAGAGGGTCCATAAGTGGACAACAAAGATGATCAAGGGCTTCAAAAGCAACTCATATGAGGCTAAAGGAGCTAGGCATGTTCAGCTGGCAGAAAAGGCATTTAAGAGGGGACATGATAGCAGTCTTCAAATACTTGAAGGGCTGCCATAAAAAAGAAGGAAAGCACTTTTTCTCTTGCTACAGAGAGGAAGATGTGGACCAATGGCTTGAAGTAAATTTGGATTGCATATCTGGAAAAAAGTTCTTCACTGTTAGAATAGTGAGGCAGTAGAATAGACTGGCTAGGGAAGCTGTGGACTCTCTATCATTGGAGGTGTTCAAGAAGAAGCTGGACAGCCACTGGTCAGGAATAATCTAGCTGTAGCTATGCCAGTTTTTTCTGAGGTGTTTCCTATGCTTCTGGGCTTCGCTAATTGCTCCCATCCTTCTCCCGTGTATTACTATATGTGTCAGAGTGTTTTGAAGCCTTCCCAGAGGCATTGAGAAGAGGTGCACTGATACATCGGTCTGATATTGGATTGGTACCGATATAAAGAAAATTGACTGTATCGGAAATTGGCCTGATGTGGAAGATAATTTGGATGATAAATGGCCAAATCGCAGTGCAGTGCAGTGCAGCATGTAGGCAGTGAGGAGCATAGCTCAGTAGCTTGGAGAGTTGCGTCCAGCTGGTAAGTCTGTTGTGGTGGAAGGGGAGGGAGGAGAGAAGGAGTGTGGGGGACAGATCAAGGTGCCTGTGGTGAGGGAGGGAGTGGGGCTGGGGCAGGCGCTGCCCAGTCAGGGTGGGGCAGGTGCAGGATGGAATCGCAGCGCATCCAGGGGGTGCGGGGAGGGTGGTCTCCCAGCACTGCGTGCACCCCTGGAGGGCATGGGAGGGGTGTGCTCCCAGATCTGTGCAGGGCGGCACGGGGCGGAGCGGGCTGCAGCTGGAGGCTGGGGCCGAGGCTGCACCGGGTTCTTCCTGGTGGGGGCTGGGCAGGGCTGTGCTCAGGGTGGGTGGCAGCAGCATTGGGGGGGGATTCTTTTGTGGGGGGCTATGGTGAATTTTTGGGTGGCTGTAGGTCCCCTGTAGCCCCCCTCCCAGCTCCACCACCGCCTAACCCAAGTGCAGCCTGGCCCAGCCCCTGCCCGGAAGAGCCCAGCACAGCCCTGGCCCCAGCCCACACCAACAGCCTGCCCCCCCCACCCCATCCCCTGCAGATCTGGGAGGCACACTCCCTCCTCATGCCTTCCTGGGGTGCGCACAGCAGCAGGAGTCCCCACCCACCCAGACACACACATTCTCCAGATGAGCCGCTTGTGGCTCTGTCCTACGCCCTGGCCCAGCTGGGCAACGCCGGCCCCAGCCCCAGCCCCACTCCCTCCCTCACTGCGGGGGCCTCCATCTGCCCCCGCCATGCCCTTTCCCTTCCCCCTCCCCTTCCAACACAGCAGACTTACCAGCTGGACGCTGCTCTTCAAGTTGCTGGGCTGGTATCAGAAATCAGATTGATATTGGCTGATAGGTCTCCTTCGGCTATCAGTATCAGCCCCAGAAATCTCTATTAGTGCACCCCTAGCATTGGGTGTTGGCTACTTCAACTGGGGTGTGGTGATTCTCCTGTTAGAAGCAAAGTTGGATGTTCCTGGCTAGAGGGGCTTGGCCCTCAGCCCAGGGTCAGACCAATCACCGTATTTGAGGTCAGGAAGGAATTTTACTCAATGGTCAGTTTGGTACAGACTGTGGGGGGTTTTGCTTTCCTCTGTAGTGGTGGGCATGGCCTTCTACCTGGGACCTCGTGAGCATATATTGAAAACATTTTATAGAAGCAGAACATTGGCTGCAGTGGTTCCCCTTCTTTACCTGTGGCAAATTAGGGTATTAGGTCTACATTGTGTCAGGGTTGAAGGTAGTCTTATGTAGAGTTTAAATTAAGGGAGGATGGGATGGGTTGGATAGGGATGATCCTGCCTCAGGAAGGGGGTTGGACTGGATGACTTCTTGGGGTGCATCCAGATGAGTGTGCACATATGGTTTGCGCTGCCACAAACCTATCTGTGGTGCCACAAACCACACGCACTTAAAATTTTGGGAAAAATTATCAAGAAGTCCATTGGTGAGAGACTGGAAGAAGGCATGATGTTGAAGGATAACCAACATGGTTTCATTGCAGACAGGTTGTGTCTGACCAACCTTCTGTCCTATGATCAAGTAATGAACCACGTAGATGTGGGAGATGCGGTTGATGTCATATACTTGGATTTTAAAAAGGCCTTTGATATCGTCTCTCATGTTGCTCCTATAAAAAAACTGGGGGATTGTGGGCTGACAGAGTCCACAGTCAGGTGGGTTGGGAACTGGCTAGGGGGTTGAACCCAGAGAGTGTTAGCAGGCAGGTCTGTACCATCTTGCCGGGAGGCGGCCAGTGGTGTCCCACAGAGTTCGGTTCTTGGCTCCAGGCTGTTCAACATCTTTATCAATGATTTAGGTGAGGATGTGGAAAGCATGCTGGCCAAGTTTGTGGACAATACTAAGTTATGGAGAAAAGTGGTCACACTAGGGGATAGGATGCAGATCAAAGCAGCCCTGAACACGCTGGAAAGGTGAGCGGCGTGAAACTGGGTGCAGTCAATAAGGATAAATGCAGGGTGTTTTGTCTGGGGAGAAGTAACCAGCAACATGTATGTAGGTTAGGAGGAGATGTCCTGGCCAGCACAATGCCTGAAAGGGACCTCAGGGTTATGGTTGATCACAGGATGAACATGAGCTGCCAATGCCAGGCTGTAGTCAACAGAGCTAATAGCATAGTGGATGCATTAGCCAATGCGTTGTGAGCAGGGCTAAGGAACCAATACTTCCTCTCTACTCAGCACTGGTGAAACCCCAGCTGGAGTACTGTCCAGTTCTGGGTGCTGCACTTCACAAAAGATGTTGAGAATCTTGAAAGGGTCCAGAAATGGGCCACAAAGATGATTAAGGGCCTGGAGGACAGACCTTATGAGGAAAGACTAAGGGATCTGGGACTGTTCAGCCTGGGGAAGAGAAGACTGAGTGGGAACTTGGTGGCCATCTATAAGTATGTAAAGGGTGAATATCAGGAGCTGGGAGGAAAAAACTGTTCACTAGGGCACCCAAGGGGAGGACAAGGAGCAATGGCCATAAATTGTTAGAGGATGCTTTCAGTCTGGATGCAAGGAAGAACTTCTTTACAGTAAGGGTGACCAGAATCTGGAATAGACTTCCCAAGGGTGTGGTGCAGTCCCTAACCTTGGAAGCCTTCAAGAGGAGACTGGGCAGACACTTTTCTGGGATCATTTGCTCTCAGCAGTATTCCTGCCTAGAGCAGGGGGAGTTGGACTCGAGGATCTTTTGAGGTCCCTTCCAGCCCTTGATTTCTATGATTCTATGATACTATGCACACGCACGTTTGTCATACTGCTAATTTGCAGTGTGATGGGATTTGTTTTGATACTAGGAGATCCTGGTGTCAGAAAAAAACACACCAGAGAAAAACAGGGCAGCATATATGGCAGCAGCATGCACTGCCCAAAACTAGAGCCTGGCCACCCAGAGCCACACTCCAGCTGCAGGCCAGGCTTCGCACATCCAGATAGCCATGCTGCAGCCCTGGGAGGCCCCCAGGACCCCAGGTAAGGTTGAGGTTTCATAAAGCCCTATTTCTCTATGACTATGACTCTATAGCCAAGTTAGCTTTGAACAAGCTAGCTCAGGTATTAAAAGCAGGATAGCAGCAGTAGCACAGTGCTCTGCCTGAGCTAATATAACCCACTGGGCAGAGTGCTATGCTAATCTAACTGCGCTGCTTCTAGTATCTCTTTAATGCTGCACTGCTCTGTCCAAACATACCTGCCTTAGAAGGATCTGTTACTTGGCTGAGGTAACTGTGTAGCATCACCATGGAGCTGGGCCCACAATGGCACACAGTACCTCAGTTGCTGCTGGACATGGTCCAAGGAGTGTCAGGTTGTAGGGGGTCTCACTGGTCCCAGCCCCAGATGTCAACCACATCACTATCACCGCTTGTGTCAGGATCGGCCTGGAGAGGTTCCCTAAGGATGCCATACAGGCCAAGTACATCAGTGACCTGAAGGCAAAACCTGATCAGGGCAAAGTCATTGAGGTCACCTCAGGGTGGGATACCAGCAATCATTTCATGCTGTTTGGGAACTTCACATGCTTTGCAGACTGGAGCTTTATCCACTGAGCCTATCTCAACTACCTCCTGCTCAATAATGCTGTTCACTGTGGGCACTGAGACAAGGGGTGCCAGAGGTGCGAATACAAGAGGGAGACACTGCCCCACATCCTGTGTGACTGCAAGCCTCATGCGAAAGTGTGACAACTGCATCACAAAGCCATCCAGGACCTGCTGGTGAGGGCCACCTCAGCATCAGCTGTGAGCCATGCTGTCCCAGGTTGCAACAGCCAGCTATGCCTAGACATTGTTGTAATGGACAAGGACAGTGAAAAGGTCCTGATGATTGATGTGATCATCCAATTTGAGAATTGGTGACAGACTCACCAAAGCCCAGGAGCAAAAGCTGTCTAAATACAAGCCGTTGGATGATGCCCTTAGGGAGAAGGGGTATAATGTGATAGTGCAGGTGCTGATCATTGGGGCACTTGGAGTGTGGGACCCAAGCACCAAGAGTGTCCTGCAAGCTTGATGTATTTACCATGCATGCATTGGAACTTCTTAACCCCCTGTGCCCTGGGCTAACATAGACTGCATGACAAATTGCATGTCCTAGATTGGGCGAATGCATACCCCTTATCCTATATATATCTTATCATGACTTTCCTTAGCCAACCCCTGGCCTGCAGCTATAGCTTTGCTACCTCTCAGACCTCATCTTTTCGTCCTCCTAAATCTATTAGGTATTTCCATTCTTCTTTTTTCCATAAATCCATCGCCTACATCTTGTCTAGTTCTCACATCCTGTCAGAAATCCTACCCCAGTTTATTCAAACCCAAATGTAAGGTATCTTTGACTGAGAATTTCAACTGTTGCAGGGTTTTAAGTTTCTTGCCTTCCACAATGCTACATGAAAACTCACTACAGCTTTTCATACTCTTTCTCCATCTTTCCTCTGGGCCCCAACCCACACTCTGCACAGAACCGTTTCTAGCTTGAATCGACTCTAAGCACCCAGGCACTGTAGGAATTTTTCTGCTTTCCCCCAAACCATTCTGGTAAACAGACATTCCTGCATCACATGCCATAGGCTTTTTTTCCCATGACATATTTGTTGGCATTCAGCTGTTCTACATAGACCCCAACAGTAATGGAGTGCCTGTATTGGTACAGTCCGATGTGCCAGCAGCCACCTTAAGTTCTGGTGCTGCTTCTGCAAGCCCCTTCCAAACTGTCTGTGCTTCTTCCCTCATGAACCTCCACACTGGGGTTAAAGTCTCCTTTTCCCTGACCCAGGCTTTGATTTTTTTATGGTGCATCAACTATGTTGCGGCTACCGTCTGCATCCTGTACAAATTCACAAATTTTACAATCTTTTCATACATTGGTGGCATTGTCCAGGCCCAGGGCCATGAGAGTGACCTTTTACATACATTATATTTATGCAATAATGTCCCAAGGGACTAGCCTGTTTGGTGCCCCCTTTTATCCCTTCTGTGCAGCACAGGCTGACATACTTCACATAAACAAACAAAAAGACATCTGGGAAGTAGGGCTGTTCAAAACAGCACTGTTTCATTTCGACTTCTGTTTCGCTGTTTTGACAGGACAATTTTTCGTTTCGAGTTCCATTTCATTTAATCAAAACAGTTTCGCTGTTTTGATGCTGTTTCGTCATTTTGCCCATAGGCTATAATGGGAAGCACTAAACTGGCTATAACTTTCTCAGTTCTTGCCTGATTTGGATGAAACTTGCATGGATGGTAGATCCTCCTGAGTCCATGAAACCTGCCAGCTTTCAAGGAGATAGGTGCAGGGGTTTCTGGGAAACTGCACCTCAGGCTGCTGACAAGCAAAACTAGTGACATGGGTGACAGAAAGTAGGCCAGTTTCATAGATTTCATAGATTTCACAGACATTAGGGCTGGAAGGGACCTCGGAAGATCATCGAGTCCAGCCCCACGCCCAAAGGGCAGGAAGCCAGCTGGGGTCATAGGATCCCAGCAAGATAAGCATCCAATTTACTCTTGAAGGTGTTCAATGTAGGTGCTTGAACCACCTCCGATGGCAGGCTATTCCAGACCTTGGGGCCTCGGACAGTAAAGAAATTCTTCCTTATGTCCAGCCTGAAATGGTCTTGCAGTAGTTTATAACTGTTCGACCTTGTCATTCCTTGGTGTGCTTTGGTGAACAAATGGTCCCCCAGATCCTAGTGAACACCCTTGATAAACTTATAAGTGGCCATCAGATCGCCCCTGAGACTGTGCTTTTCCAGGCTAAAGAGCCCCATGGCTCTCAGCCTGTTGTCATAAGGTCTGTTTTCTTAACCTCTGATCATGTGTGTGACTCTTCTCTGGACTCTCAAGCTTCTCCACATCCTTTTTGAATTGTGAGGCCCAAAACTGGACACAGTACTCCAGCTGTGGCCTCATCAAGGCCCAGTACAAGGGGAGAATAACGTCCCAGGATTTGCCTGAGAAGCATCTATGGATGCAAGCCAGCGTTTGGTCACTTTACTAGCTGCAGG
>NW_005841837.1:2636924-2654655 GCF_000455745.1 Alligator sinensis
AAGGAAATGAGATTGGTCAAGCAAGACCTACCCGCAACAAACCTGTGCTGGCTGTCCCTCAGGATGTTGGCATCGGCCAGTCCATTAAGGATGGCCTCTTTAATAAACTTTTTTAAGACCTTCCCTGGGATAGAGGTCAGGCTGATGGGCCTATAGTTTGCCGGATCCACTTTGCTCCCTTTCTTGAAGATAGGCACCACACTGGCCTTCTTCCAGTCTTTGGGCACTACACCAGAGTGCCAGGAGTTCTCAAAGATCTGTGCCAGAGGCTGGGCTATGATGCTTGCCAGCTCCTTGAGTACCCTGGGGTGTAGATTGTCAGGGCCAGCTGACTTGAAGGTATCCAGCCTGTCAAGGTGTTCCTTTATGAGATCAGCATTGATGGAGGGCAGGGGATCTCCCTCACGCGGACCTCCCCGTCCTGTAGTGGGCATGGGCATCCCATGGGGCTGATGAAAGACCGATGCAAAGTACCCATTTAATAGGTTTGCTTTTTGCTGGGTGTCAGTTGTCAGTTGTCACACCTGGTTTAGCAGGGGTCCAATGTTGCCCTTGCTTTTCCTCCGGCTCCCCACATATATGAAAAAGGACTTTTTATTGTCCTTGATACTCGAAGCTAGTTGGAGTTCAGTTGCAGCCTTGGATTTCCTGGTTTGTTCCCTGCAGGACTGGACCAGTGCAGAATATTCCTCTTTGGAGGTGAATCCCATCCTTTGTAGGCCTTTCTTTTTAGCTTCAAGAGGTCTGCTAGATCCCTGAAGAGCCAGGGGAGCTGCTGTGTTTAAACAATGCTGCCTTTTATGCTGTTTTTCTATTCCTCCCCCAGAGCACTGGGATTGGAAGGGACCTCAGGGAAGGATGACAGTCACTGGCCAGCTACACGGTCAATAATGAGAGCGCTCCTTCCCCCCCTTTCCCCCTCGTCCCCTTCCCTCTCCTTAGTTTCTGTTTCCCTGCAGGCAAGCCCAGCTTGAGCTTTGAAACTCAAAATGTTTTAAAACTTTCAAAACATTTCAACTGGCCTCGTTTCGAGGCAGTTTCAAAGCTCTTCATTTCATTTCGATTTTGCTGTTTTGAACTTGAAACGAGTCGAAACAGTGTTGAAACGAAACAGTCGGCAAAATTTTGCACAGCGCTATTGGGAAGCCCCATCCTCCCTTCAATTTCTCCTTGTATAACATTGTTCTCCCAATCCTTTTCCTTTTGACTTTCCAAAAGAACACCATCAGTTCTCATTGAATCCTCCTTGTGGTGGTCCATGATGGAGAGGACACCACACCTACATACAGTATGATTGAGAGTACCACTGCCCTAATTACATTTTCCTGTCCTGCTATCAACAGCTTGTGGTTGTATCAGCTACCCCAGTTTTTGTTTCACCTTCCCTATCACCTTCTCCCAGGCTGCTTTGCTTGTCAGTTGCATGTCCATCTCCACTCCCAATATCTTGATTTGGTCCACTGTGACCTGTAATCTCAGTTTTCATGTTCCTTCCCCTCCACCAGGCACTTATTTTTTGTACATTTAGTTTTGCCCCCAATGCTTTTTTTGTATTTATTTGTATGTCTTATCACCCATCCTAGGAACATGCTGTCTCTTGCTAAGATACTAACATTGTCCATATACAACATGCATTTTCCTTGTGTGCCCTTTTCCTCCAGGGATTGGCACACCCTTGATCATGTAATCTGTTCTGATCCCCTGTGCCAATGGCTCAATGATGAAGATGAATAGAAATGGTGACAGGGGGCACCACTGTCTCATACCTGATCCGACCTTGACTTCCTCCATTAGATGACCATTTACTTCTACCCTGCACTATGCTTCTTTGTATAAAATCTCAGTTCAACTTAGAGACTTTAGTGGGACCTCCATCTTGTTCAGAGCACCAACCAGGAACTCATGCTCCACCCCATCATACACTTTTTCTAAACCAAGATTCACGAGTGCCACATGTGATCCTTGTGCTTGACAATACAAAATCACATCCCTTATTAGTAGCTGTGATATAGTTATTACTCTATCAGGGACTGTGCAAACCTGGTCACTCTGGACCACTTTTCCCATGAATGTTTTGATTGGCCTCCAGTTCTCTCATTTTTCCCTCTCCCCTGTCTTGCACAGTAGCATTATTATTCCTGGGTTCATACCTGCCCCCAGCTGCTCCTTCTCCAGGCACTCCTGAAACACTGTTAACAGGTCCAGGCATAGTATGTCCCAAAAGGTCTCTGTAGAAATGTTTAACATATGTGTTATTTTCTATCTTTATTTGCCCATTTTCTGTTATTCTTAGGCTTAAAATAAGACTTCATGCTGTTGAGATGTTATGTGGGTTTTGATACTTTCAGGGTTTTAATAAATTAAATTTATTATACTGTATCTAGTTATTTTTTCCCCAGATCTGTTTACACCTGTACAAGCATTTAGTTTATCTTTTGATATTTTTCCCTATTTTTTCACCAAAACATGGCTGACTTCCTTTTATCTCATGTCTTAAATTGGTAAATATGAGTGCTCATGAAAGATGAGGTACATAACAAACTTGTCTCTAGTTGTGTAATCAAATATATGTGTGGCTGCCTTTAAATAGAATGTGCTGATTCTCTGATCTCTGAGATTTCCTTTAATAGGATGGTTGTAACTTGTCTTCTGCTACACTGAAATACACATTAGGCATATTTTCAGTAATAAGACCACTGTATAGAAATATACACACCTAGTTCTGTAGAAAAGGTGGAGAATGACAGCAGTGGAGTTCTGTAGGCAAAATAAAACCTCTGTATAGGTGTTTCTCGGGTGAATTATTCTAAGCAGACTACAAAGTGTCAACTGATCTAGTGTCTACTTATACTGTCCTCCACGCATAGCACAAACCTGGTGGAATGCCAAACCTGTTTAAGTCTGAAGTATTTGCCTGGGGTAAGCAAACCTGTTACTAGGAATAAAATGGATTATATAAGTAAACTCACCTGAGTGTAACAGCTCTCTTTCCTTTATTTCTGTCCACCCCTGAATTGCCCACTAGTGTTCCCACTTGTTGATTGCATTCAAACACCCATACTATGTTCTATTCACCTAGCCTTAAATATAACAATATTTTATTCTGTTTAAAATTAATCTTGTTTTTATTGTAAGTACCTTGCAGCCTTTTTGGGGGAGGGAAGCATAAAAATCAATCAATCAATCAATCAATCAATCAATCACAGGCATATATAAGATCATGTCCCTCTGAGTTGTGCAGAGGCCTTTATTTAGTTCAACTTCCACTCTGGTGCTTCTACTTTAGTTCAGTTCAGGGAGACCTGTGTTTTTGGAAATGGCTGTGCAGGGTTCTCTTTCTGGTGTTGTATACATACAATTTAGCTGGAAGTGACATCTCTAAGCATGAATGCAGCCATATACTTTTTATGATGCATCTTTTTGCAGGTTCCAAAGCTACTCTCTTTCTCATTTCATGTGAATTTGTGCCTACACTCAGGTGGTAGTAAAGCTCTCACTTTGTTAGTATTTTGTCCATTTAGTTTTCTTTTCCAACATGCAAATATAAACATCAACTGATAAGATTAAACATAATGTTGATCACTTGCATGTTGGGGGCCTGTTTTTAATACGATTGAAGTCAATGGACACACTGCTGCTGCTTTCAATAGGGGGTGAGAGTGAGCCCTGAGGTACTTAAAAAACAAAGAACTATTGCAAAGCATCTTCAAAGTATTTCCTAAAGTACTGAAATGTTATAATTTTGTGAAAAAACTTTTAATCTCTTTTTCATTTTGTTTCATAATCTTTCCTTCCAGGCCTGTTGGTAGAAAAAATAGCAGCATGCAGCCACAGCAGGTCTTTCCAGATTTATAGGTATATGCACATGCATGCATGTGTGCATACACACACATTTATGTACGGTGGTTATCTATATTATTGTTCTTTTGTTGATGGAGCCTGCTTGTTCCCAGCTTTCCCCTGCTGTATTTTGTCATGTCTAAGATGAGGTTCCCAAATTGATATAACAGAATTGAAACAACACCTCTTGTAACCCAAGGTTGCACCTGGTTCTAATTCAGCTATGCAATGGGATAAAAGGCACACAGGTGTGTCAGAGCTCCCTGACCTTTGCAGGACAGGAAGCCACTGTCCACTGGCATATTCCAACTCAGGAGGTCTGTGAAAGAGGGGGTAGGTGGAGGATTGGTTCTACTCACTCAGTGTGATACCCTGCACTTGACCTGTCTGTGATCCCCATGCTTGGAGTGAAGCATATTGAATATGAGATCAGGAAGGGTTACAAAACTGTTGGGACCCAGTTTTGTTGGGACAACAAGGAGCTGTTGTCACGTGCTAATGAGGACATTGCCACTGAATGTCTGAAGGGCTCAGCGCACTTCCATTTGAAGTCAGTAGGAACCTTTTCATTAACTTTAACAACAGTTTGCTCAGATCCATCATGAAGATGTGGTGCAGGCTACGCAGCTGTACTTTTTGGTGTGTTCTCAGCAGGCATAAATCCAACTCCATTGTAAGATGTGGTAAAGTTTTCCTGTCCTACTCTTTGTTCCTTTAAGAATTCCTGTAGTAGATTTCTTGGAGGCACTAAACTGACCAGATTGCATTCATGGCACAAGCAAGGAGAAGGGCATCTATCCCACAGAAAATATGCTACAGTGTCATTCAGGTGAAGTCCCGCAGATCATCAAATATCCTAGTGCAGAATTATAACCAGTACTCCATGTTATGAAGTGCAAACTGGTTTGCAGCGACTTTCTTCTGAAGACGAGCCCAAAAGCTACAGGAATGTCAGAAGGATACTTTTTATATTTTAGAATGAAAACTGGCTGCCTGTAAATATAAAGGAGACAGACATCAACTCTGGTTAACCAGGAGTGCCAAAAGAGTCCTCCTATATGCAACAAACTCCATTAAAGTAAGAAGAGGAAACAGCAGGGGAAAAAAAAATGAAAGATGTTGACTTTTTTTCTTGTCACGGGAAGTATAGTTGACAAATGACTCACAGTACAAATGATCAGCCAAATGGCCTTTGGGTTGAAGAAGAGTCTCCATTTCCTTTCTTCACTCTAAACTCATTGTGGTATCCCTGTCATGGTTTTAGAAGGATTCCATTGCCCTTAAGTTCTGAGTCCTTAAGAAAAGAATGTGAACCTCAGGATGCATTTTGACATCCCAACGCTGGGAAAGTGTAATAGCTTTATTATTACATTGCAACGACTTAATGGAATGGTTTGGTGGACCAGATCAGACCAAAGGTTCATGATGTCCTGAACTATAGACCTTCTAGTACCTAATGAAGAGGAGGATGGCCGCTTATCCACAATGTGACTAGCCAGCTATCCCAGGCTCTGACCTGAGAAGGGACATTTTCTTCCTATTTATTCATTTACATAATGGATATCAAGGTCTGATTTCTGGCTTGTTATTGTTATCCTTAGAACAACAATGTGGTTGGAAAGTTAGGGAAAAAATCGTAACATTTTTCTTTCTCTATCCAACCCTTGACATTCAAAATGAACTAAAAATGTCATTGAAACTTTGAGCTTTGAAAAAAAATTCAACTAGCTCAGTTCACTGGGCCTAGTTACAAATGTTCTCAATGGTAATAAAAAACAACCCATCCTTTTAGAAATCCCATTCCATTATGTATCACAATGACCTCCCGTGGGTATGCATGCCACAAGTAGACTTTGCTATATAATCTCTTTAGAATCATTTCCTTTACTTCTCTTAGATTTTACTACTTTCATCTAGAGTCTTTTCCTCACTAGGTAAAAAGAAGTACCTGATTATTCCTCCTGGTGACCTTTATTATTTTTCCTACCTGACTTAAACCCTTTTATATGGTTCTTCTTTAAATAAACCCAGTCTGTGTAATCTCTCATCAGATGTCACTCACCACTTACAGCTCAGGCATCCAGTATAGTTCTTGTGACTCAGGTCTTCTTGTCCCCCTTCCAGAAAGCTTTCATAGGAGGATGGTGACTGAAGGAGGCGGGGGATGGAACTTTTACATGGAGTTGAATAATAAAATATAAGGCCAATACTGCCTGACTTCCTGAATAACATGATCCATAGGATTTCCTCCAGAAATTCCTGCACTGAACCTAGATTTATCTCCATTCAGCTGACATCCTTGTGCAAGGGAACTACTTTAGTAGATTATACTGATCAAAGGCCAAATGAACCATCTCTTGTATTGCTCTGTTGGGTGGAATCAAGCTATTTTGCCATTTGTAACAGAAGAGCTTTACATCAAGCACTGTATGCATTTGAATAAATGGAAGGTTTTTGACCTCCTAAAGGTCATGTGAAATCATTCAAAACTTGGGATCAGCGTGAGGCATTGCAGGAAAGAGGTTATATACACTGTGTATTAAGCCAAAGAAGAGAATGTGGCTGATTGATGATCACTGAGATGACCTTAGTATGTCAGGAACCCTGAAGCCATGGAAATGACTATGGGAAACCAAACACTTGTTTCTTTATTTAGCCTTCTTAAAGTATTAGTTGTGCATAGGCTGTTTAGCAAACTGACCTGATTATAATGAGTGGGTGCCAGTTAGTCAGCTGTGGTGGGTATGAGTAATAAAGACTGAAGAAAGCAGGTGAGATTATTTTGAAGAGTTAATTTAATAATACTTTATGTTTACAAAATACCTTGTTTTTGAGGATGCAAGGGTACTTTCACAGGCATTAATAAACTGGATATTTATGATAGATTTCTTCTTTTTCTTGTCCTGAAAGAACTAGAGGCCAAATTCTATTCCACGTATTAGGCATTTAAGTAGACTTAAGTACCTAAGTGAAATGTTATTTTACTTCATTGAAGTCCCTGAAAACCCATTAATACATTTCTTTTGTAACACAGTGGGCCTGTCTACACATACATTTACGTTGACTTAAATTTGCTGCTCAGTAAATTACTGCGCAGTAAGCGGGAATAGGCCGGTGTCCACATGTTCAGGCGTTAGAGCACATTAACGCTGTGTGTGGACTGACTTGGGACTAAAGTTAGTGTTACTGTGCAGTAAGGTGTCTACACATGCATTACTGTGCAGTAACTAATCAGGTGTAAATTTGATACCCGCATGATGCAGGTACCAAATTTAAGCTCAAGTTGGTATAAGTTGCCATATTTACTGTGCAGGACAGTATGCGTGTGTAGACACATGTCCGTACCGCACAGTAAATGTGCATGTGTAGACGTGCCCACTGTTATCTTACCCTAAGATTGAGTCTCCAAAAAGCGGCAAGGAGGAGGGAGGTCCACCCACCTTTTGCATGAACTGTTCCTTAGGGACCTGAGCAGTGTGGAATAGAATCATATTTGGGTGCCTAAGTCCACTTATGTGCCTAACGGAGGGAGTAGATTCTGGACCTCAATATCTAAACTTTATGCATACACAGTAACTGAGGGCGCATCTGCATATTCATTAATGCACCGTATTTACGGTGCATTAAGTTTAGTACTTGGTTAACCTAGTACTAAATCAATGCACAGTAACTTGCGCTACTGCGCAATAGCACTGGTTCATGGCAATATTCATAGACATTATAGACATTAGGGCTGGATGGGACTTACTGCGCAGTAGCCTAATACTATGGGACAGAAGTATATTAGCACAGTTTTTGCCCAGTGCACTACTGTGCAGTGTTATTAAGCTACTGTGCAGTTAGCGTCTCATGTAGATGCAAACTGAATGCACACATTTAGGTCTGCAGTTGCAAGCATAGTTGTGCAATCACAGATTAGGCACTTTTTTTTTTCCAAAGTTTGTACCACTAAATTCAGGACATTTCTTTTGAAAGAGAATCCCTTCAGCACCTTCTTAACTGAAACTACTATACTAGGAAAGGGGTTTAATACAATTACTACTGACAAGAGAGAACTGTTACTCTGGCACTGCTGTAGCACTTGATAGACCAGATCCTCAGCTGGTGTAAACTGTAAATTTCCTGCATATATGTGTTAAAAAATTAATGTAAGCAAACCAAGAAGAGTCTGTCTGAGCTCCAGAGAATGCATTAATTTCCTTGGTTCCCCAACTGAGACCACCTGGTTTCCCATAATAATTGCACAAGGGGCAATTATTCTCCTGAAAAGCCATTTGGACTGAGGTCCTTGGCTCGAGTGTCAACCTAGTCACATAAAAATGGAAATTAGCTATTCGCACTTAATCTTCAATTTGGAAAAGGAAAATGCTGGCAAGCCACCAGCCAGCCAAGCAGGACGGTGCATTCCTCAGAACAAAAGAAAGACTTTCTACTGGTCAATATCAAAGGAATCTGGGGGAAGACTGATACAAGAGCTGTAGCCAATTCTTAGAGCCAAAGTCTACTGTCTACTTCACTGGCATAAACGTAAAACAGTGTCATTGCCCCTTGTACAGTTGCTCTGGATTTATATTAGAGTACAAAATTTGAACAAAATTTGACCGATTTCCAAGTTCTGAATGTTTCTTTTCATTAGCCTTTGTAGATTCATAGTGAGCTGATAAAGAAACTTCCCCCTCCTTTCTTTTTGGCTTTGCAGACTGTTTATTAATTGATAGGATTCTAAACAATACTTGAAAAAATGTATAAGAAAATATCCCTCTGATCAGCCTCTGGGTACATAGAAGTAACCTGATAAGACTGGTGCTTGTTTTAGCTGAGCAAAATTAAGAAACCTTAAAATCAATTAGCAAAGCCTACTTGCTGTAGTATAGCAGGTGAAAAAAACCTGAGCTGAACTCAGTCAAATTAGGCTGACAAAATTCATTCCATAAGGCTAGAAGGAAAATCTTTATAGGCCTAACAAGTGGCAAGGGTTTAAGATAAGAGTCTTCCTGCACAGAAGTAATGACATGAAATTCATTCCTGGCTTCTCACCTGGTTAGCATCTTGTCATGGGATTGCACCCTCCCCCCACCAAAAAAATAAAATAGAAGGAGTATCTGAGCAATCTCACTGAGTACTCAGAGTGAAACCTTTGAGCACTTTTACATGTGCTTCAGGGGTGGGAGCAGGAGAAGGTGACACTTTGATTAGAGTGTCTCCGAGAGTCGCTCTAATTAAAGTGCTGCAGCGTCTTGTGCATCAGTGTTCCTGTGCTTCAAAATGGTGGCAGGGGCATTTGAACTAAAGTTTGTTCAATGAGATTTAATTCAAGCACCCAACCCCTGCCATTTTGAAGCACAGGGGCGCTGATACATAAGACGCAGGACGTTGCTGGAGTGAGGTAATTATCATGCTCCAGCAGACTCGATTAATGTTTAACACTGAAAAATGCAAGGTTCTCCACCTTGGGAGGAAAAACCTGCAGCACCCTTATAGACTCGGCAGTGCTATGCTGGCTAGCACTATGGAAGAAAGAGACTTGGGGGTCATCATTGACCACAAGATGAACATGAGCGTTCAATGCGATGCTGCAGCTAGTAAAGCGAGCAAAATGCTGGCTTGCATCCATAGATGCTTCTCAAGCAAATCCCGGGACGTCATTCTCCCCTTGTACTCAGCCTTGGTGAGGCTGCAGCTGGAGTACGGTGCCCAGTTTTGGGCCCCACAATTCAAAAAGTATGTGGAGAAGCTTGAGAGTCCAGAGAAGAGCCACAAGCATGTTCAGAGGTCAGGAAAACAGACCTTACGACAGCAGGCTGAGAGCTATGGGGCTCTTTAGCCTGGAAAAGCGCAGGCTCAGGCGTGATCTGATGGCCACCTATAAGTTTATCAGGGGTAACCTCCAGTATCTGGGGGACCGTTTGTTCACCAGAGTGCGCCAAGGGATGACGGAGGTCAAATGGTTATAAATTACTGCAAGACTGTTTCAGGCTGGACATAAGGAAGAATTTCTTTACTGTCAGAGCCCCCAAGGTCTGGAACAGCCTGCCATCAGAGGTGGTTCAAGCACCTACATTGAACACCTTCAAGAGAAAATTGGATGCTTATCTTGCTGGGATCCTATGACCCCAGCTGACTTCCTGCCCCTTGGGCGGGGGGCTGGACTCGATGATCTTCTGAGGTCCCTTCCAGCCCTAACGTCTGTGAAATCTATGAAATCGAGTCTGCTCCGACATGCTATAATTACAGCGTGTCAGAGCAACCTCTGTACTCATATACAGGCACCCTTTGACTGCCCCAACTGGAGATCATCACTTCAGTTGATGGAGGGAGACCTTCATCTCTATAATGCTACTGTACAAGTATTTAACTAGAAGCAGACAAAGGGTGCACTGTCATCATTAGGTGAGGACATGTAATGTTATTCATTCAGCAATCCCTGCCTCAGTTCTTTCCATCAGAATGCCACAGCAATAGCAAACCCCAGACTGGCTCAAACCACTGTGCAAGAGGAGACTTGTTTTAAACCTTGGCTCAAGGAAACATACCTATGAGTCAGGCAAAATTAACTCTCCTCCCCACCACATTATCTGAGAAGGAGCTGTTGATGGCTTCTTACTAAAACCAGCACTTGTGGCATTATTATTCAAAGAAAAAACAAAATAATTTTACCCCTAGGAACCAGTTGAAAACATAACAGTGTAACCACTGTTATGGCAGCTGTTCTGGAAATTATGTGAGACATCAGGATTTGAATTCTGGGTCAGATTCTGAATCCCTTTTCCAATTTTTGTTGCTTTTTCACTCTCAGCTTCACTGGTAGTTATGAGGAGGGGATGCGAGACTTTTCTGTTAAGTTGCTGTGAAGTCAAAAGTTGATGTTTTGTTATGACATGGAGTTCTATTATTCCAGAAAATCCTTACCCCTTTTATGCCCCCAAAAGCCGGATAGGAAGATATTTCCCAAAGACAGCACTAATTGCTCGTGCTTTGACTTCATGGACAATTCATGAGACTTGGTTTCTTAATACATGCAAGAGAGTAGGTTGCCTATAAACTTTATTGGATATCTCACTGAAAGATATTTTGTTATGAGCTTGATTTCTTTGCATTGGGAATTCATAATCCAATATATTTATCAGTTGCCTTCTCTTAACTTGGATGCATTGTGTACTTTCCCCTCCTTCCTTCTGTTTCTGTGCTGTGTCGGGTCTGCCCAGTTCCAGTGGCCTCTTCCCACCCCCAGCTCCACCCAAATTTATGGGAACCTCAAATTTTGATCCAGATCTGAATTTCACATCTCAAACCTATCTGTTTTACAGTTCACGGACTGATGTCTCTATCTACATCCTTGGTACAGTGTAGGCAATGGCAACACAAGTCTCTCCAAGCTTCACTTGCACATTCATCCCTTACCCGGATGCTGGCCCAATCAGTTCTGGTGCGCTTCTCCAGACTTCAAGCAAAGGCACCAATTACTGCCGGTGGGGTAGGGGTGGTGGTGTTTGTATCATGGACACCTATCCATAAAGAACTGGACTGCCTCCCACAAACCATTTAGAAAGTTGAAGACATCGAATGGGGAACCACTTTGTTTTCATTGGTATCATATAAGCTCTGGCCACCAACTGACAGACATTAATGATCAGTAGAGTCTGGCATCATTGAACCACCCCATGGTCACCCTGCAGTTTTATTGATATTACCCCTATTCCTTCCTTTCCCCATCTTACTGACTAGTTACATTATGTCTACACAAGGCCACCTGGTGGGAGTCTGCAGAGATGTGGAAATCCATGCAGAACAGAGGCTTCAGTTTGTGAGCTCCTCTGTGTAGGGATCATGTCCTATCCCTTATTTGAGGTACGATTCTGAGCCCTATTGTAAATTAGTAATAAATTAAATAACTTGATTTTTTTTTTCCAACTTCATTTTTCCCCTCATGAAATAAGGATCTCCAAAGCTTACTGATGGTTTAATCTTTGCAGTTTTTAGCTTTGATTACAATTTTGTTGCTGTTCTTGCTTTGAAAATAAGTATCATTTGTAATAATTCTGTAGGAGAACACCAAGACCTAAGAAACTCAGAAACTGCTTGTTTAAATAGTGTGTAAATAGGATGTCCCAAACAAGCTTACATCATGGATAATACATTTAATTATTTAAAAATAACACATCACAAAAATCACTTAAAAATTATCGTATAACACTTGCAGCTATAAGGTCCTAAATTTGTGATGATCTTTTGCCTGAATGGCATCCCATTGACTACAGTGGGAATTTCCCCAATGCAGAAATCCACCTCTACTGTGTTCATTGCAGAATCAAGGTCTGTGTAATTTGTAGCTTCTGGATAATTTGAAAGATGGGTTTCTGCTTGTGTGAAAGGCCATTCTGATGTTTGAGGAACATCCTTTGTGTTAATCGACAGGTACGGAAATCTAAAGGTTTCTTCACACCCGCATCACTGCAGGTTTCTTTCAACTAAGCCATTTTATTCTTGTTTCTCAGGGACAGGGAGAAGATGCTGCATCTTTTGTTTCAGGGCCTGAGGGTTAGAACTTCATCTCTTGCTGTCTTGAGGTTGCTACATCAAAGTAGGCAGTAAGAAATTAAAACCGCCAGTATAACATAATAAAAAAGAACAAGCTATTTAAAAAAAAAAGAGTAAAAAGAAAAAAATCAATATTTTGTCTTTAAGGTCCCCAATGAGAAGTGGTTGTGCAGAAAAGACAGAAGGAAAAATGTGAACAATAGGATTCTTCCACACTAATTGCAAGTACAGCAAGTATGTCAAGCGTGTGCCTTTGAGAGACAGGGGGCCAGAATTGCCCTGTAAACATGAGCTGAGCCTGTGAAATGGAAGGACAATGTCTGAAAGCCATTTTTAGCTCTCTCTGACTGGAAGAAAAATCAAGCAAAGAAGAAAGCCAGTGTGGGCTCTTGGCTGGAACATTAGGTTGTGATTCAGAAGAGCTGGGTTTTACTCCTATCCCTGCCATTGGCCAACCAAGTGGCCTTGTGCAATTTACATCTCATCTCTATTTCCCCATCTGAAACTGTAAGATCATCAACACAACTGCCATGATTGTATAGCAACCATAGGTACTGACTTTTATTTTTGCTGGCGGTTCAAGGGGCCTAAGATGATGGACATGTAGAAAATGATATGTATTTCAGGTAACAGCCCTCTTGAGTGGGGCCAGGGCCCTTGGGCCTCCACATACTCAGTGCCTCTGATAGCAGCTAACACAGTAGGTCCCTGATTTTGGTCTTTCCTATGGACTGTGGACCAGATCTGGCTTCCAAGACTCTTAGTTCCATAACCAATAGATACTTCCTTGTTCCTGAAAGGCATCCAAGCTTGCACTCTGAACTCCTAAACAACTGGTCACTTGAGTAGAAGGAGCTGAGCAGAGAACTTGTCTGCTTGATCACAGATAATTGGGCCCTTCCTTCTGTTAATTCTCCTTTTCCTGGGAAAACTTATTGAAGATGAGCAGCAGCAAGCAGGGAGCAAAGGAAACTGCGGGAAACCTTCCTCTGCAGCACAGGGGCTCTAGGGAAAGTACAGGGTCTCCCAGCCAGGCTCAGTGGTTGTCATCAGCATGCTGATTAGCCCAATCACTGGGCAGCATGGGAGATGGGGACGATTTAAAGAGACAGGGCTGGCAGCACAGTGAAGCTGGCTGCTGTACTTCAGATTGGGGTGCATGGGAAGATGGTCCACAGAGCAGCCCCCACCAGCTCCCACTGCTTCAGATTAGCCGCCCCCCAACCAGCAGGATTTCTTTTCTTTTTCAGTGGCCATTCTTGGGCTCTGAACATGCCTGTGGCTGCTGGAACAACAACAACAACAAAAATTAGTAAGGGGAGGGGATGCCACTGGGCTCCCAGCCAATGAGCAACATGAGGGGAAGCGGAAAAAAAATGGTGCCTGCCAGAGCGAAAAGCACCTGAAATCAGCGGCCGCCAGCATGATGGCTGCCTGAAAATAATCAGTGACCAATGAGATTTAAGTAGATGCCTACCTATAGTCTAGCCTCTTGGACCTTTTAAAGTTGTGGATCCTGCTAATACTTATGGATATAAGAACTTGGAATTTGTTGGTCAGGTCACTAGTGAAATTAAAATTCTTTATTTTTAAAAATATTTTTAGGTTTGAGGCTCAACTGATGGAAGTGATAGGGTCTCCATCACATGAGGCCACCAATAATGTACCAAGAATAGATGTTCAATGTGATGCTTCTGACAGCAGCCCCAGCATGTTAATATTAAGAACATGGCTTAATAGCTTTAAAAAAAAAATTAGAGAAGTGAATGCTTCCATTTTGGATAGTGTCTAGAATGCTCTCGGGTTTATTGGTTCTGTCTATGAAATCTAACACTAGAACTGGATCCTCCAGAAATTTGACAGCTGAATCAGGGCAGCAGGAGGGCACATCTGTCAACCTGGGATATACACCCTGGAGTCCTTTCCTGGTGACAGGTCTCTACAACCATTTTTTCCAAAACTGAGCAGCACTTAGTTGGTGGTGGTGGTAGAAAAGGGGCAACCCTGGGGTAAGGTCCCTGGTCCTAGTACCATTGCTATATTTTACCAAATGATTGTATAATGGCTAAGGTCAGGCACTCTCGTGTACTCTCTTTCTGGCCCAGTGAACTTGAATTCTTTGCTGCACAGTGGCACAACTTTTACAGAAGTAGTAAGGTGTGCCTCTTCCTGGACAAGCCTATATCTTGATGCTTAGGGCACTCTCATAGGAGATGTGGGTTTCAATCTCTTCAAACTGAGGAGGGAACTGAACCTAACTCACCCATTTCCTGAGTTAATGCTCTATGTAGTTATGTGAAAGGTGGGCATTGCTACAACTTCTTCAGGCTGTCTCTTCAAAGAAAGTAGAGACAACTGCAATTTATATGGAGCCTGATCTTGTGTGTTAGGCTTTCTTCAAATATCCGTAGAGATCAAGGAATTAGGCAGAAGAATGCTTCATTTCTGGATCTTGATCAAATTTAAGTGTAGGAGCTGAAGTGCTCATATGGGGGAAGTTCTAGATAAGCACAGAAACAGAACTCTAGATATCTAGGGAATTTTAATGCCCAGCAAGGAAGCTCATAGTGAATTTAGGCACCTCTGGGTAAATCGGCAGTTGAGCTCCTGCAGTTTTGGACTTAGACATTTCAATTCTAAATTTTGGCTTAAGTACGTAAATCTTTTTTTTTCTGATTTGGCCTTCTGTTTTATTGAAATCGTGAAGTCAAGATTGATTATTTTACCAGTCATAGAAAACAAAACTGCACTGTCAAGACTATTCCAGCTGAGCATAACGATTGTGTATCAGTCAGAGGCTAAAACTCCTTTTAACTTAAGCAGGTAGGAGCATATGCCACTGTATGGAAAGAACAGGTTAAAGAATATTTAGATAAGATAGATGTATTCAAGTCAGCAAGGTCTGATGAATTTCACCCTGGAGTACTTAAAAGAACTAGCTGAAGCAATCTCTGAACCATTAGCAATTATCTTTGAGAACTCATAGAGGACGGGTGATGTCCCAGAGGACTAGAGAAGGGCAAACATAGTACCTATCTTTGAAAAGGGGAAAAAGGAGGACCCAGGGAATTACAGACTAGTCAGCCTAACTTGGATACCAAGAAAGATACTGGAACAAATTATTAAACAATCAATTTGTAAACACCTAGAGGAAAATAAGGTGATAAGAAACAGCTATAGCGTGGGTTTGTCAAGAACAACTCATGTCAGACTGATCTAATTTCCTTCTTTGACAGGGTAACTGGCCTGGTGGATAACAGAGAAGCAGAAGATGTGATATAGCTTGATTTTAGTGAGGCTTTTGACAGTCCCACATGGCAGTCTCATAAACAAACTTGGGAAATGGGGGCTAGATGAAGTTTCTAAAAGATAGGTGCACAACTGGTTGAAAAACCAGTGCTCAAAGAGCAGTTTTCTGATTTGTTGTCATACTGGGAGGACATGTCCATTGGAGTCCAATGGGGGTCTGTACTTGGTCCAGTTCTGTCATATATTTTCAGTAACAATTTGATACAAAGCTAGAAGGGGTTAGAATTGCTTTAAATGAAAGAATTAGAGTTGAAAATGAACTTGAGATGGCTTGAAATCAATACGGTGAAATTCAATAAAAAAAACAAAAGCAGGGTACTACATTTTAGGCAGGAAAAATCACGTGCATAAATTGAAAATGGGAAGTAAGTAGCTAGGTAGTTGTACTGCAGGAAAGAATTTGAAGGTTATAGTGGACCACAAAGGTAGGAAGAGACAACAATATGATGTTGTTTCCCAAAAAAGCAAATGTCATTGTGGGATGTACTATCAGGAGTGTTGAATATAAGTGTGGTAATTACTGGATTCTACTTGTCATTAGGAAGGCATCAACTGGAGTACTGTTTTGGACAAAAAGAAAGACTGGGGGGGATGGTGGCGAGGTGGGACAAATATGTGAAAAAGTCCTACCCTTGGTGGATGCAGGGAGAATAATTGTTTAATTTGAAGCTGTGGGAGATTAAGGGTTGATGGCAGAAAGAAAATGTTCTAAGTATAAAGATTATTAAGCACTGGAACAGGCTACAGAGAATGGTTGTGAAACCCCTGTTACTGGAGGCTTTTGGGGACAGGTTAAACATATTGGGGGTAGTCTAGATTATGGGTGTTTAACTCCTGGTCCGTAGGCCAAATCCAGACCCTGGTGCCATTTCATCTGGCCTGTGGGGGCTCCACCTGGGTTTGAAAAATTGGGGCACGGGATCAGCAGCACCACTCTTCTGCTACCAGTTTTCTGGAACTGTAGGGAGTCCCGTAGGCCAGAGAGTGTGGCCCAGCATGTGGGGGTGGTGCAGGGCCCTGATCCCCTGATCCCAGCAAGGGGGGTGCACAGAGCAGCAGGGGGCCCCAATTCCCCGATCTCAGCATATGGGGCTAGGCAGGAGTGACACGGGGCCCCAGGGCCTGATCCTGGCATGTGGGGCCAGGGAGGGACACCACAGGGCCCCAGATCCTGATGCTGACATGTGGGTGTAGTACAGGACCCCAGGGACTGATCCCAGGACAGGACTGGGTGTGGGCAGCATGGGGCCCCAGTCCTGATACGCAGGATCCAGTCCAGCTCATGGAGCAACCCCACACCACTCATTTGGGGCCAAAAGGTGGAGCAACACTGGTCTAGATGATAGCTGTCCAACTTCTAAGCCCCTATAAGTCACATGCCCTGGGGCCTGCACCAGTAGGGGCTGCACACCATATTGGCTGCAAGAAAGCTACCCCACCCACTGCTGTGCTGTGCACCCATATGGACATCTCACATACCACTGCACCAGTTGCCCACATGGGCACCCCCGTCCCACTGCTACACCAGGCACCCCCACCACCACTGGGCTGTGTGGGCATGTGGGTGATATCCCCACCTCTGGCAGCAACATGTGCCACCCCCACTGCTGTTCCATGCAGGCATAATCCCTGCCCTGCATGTAGCCCTGATTTCTCCCCCCCCAGGTCTGGACTCATGCTTAGGTCTGGACTCATGCTCACGCAGGTTTCTAACCTGTGTACAGGACCTCCACCTGACACAGGAGGTACACGGTCCCACTAGGGGGAATGCCATACTGGATCTGGTATTGGCAACGGGGGATGACATGGTAGGGGACCTACAGATCGGTAGCCATCTGGGGGACAGTGATCACCTAATAATAGAATTCACCATAAGACGTCGAGTGGGTAAGGTAACTAGTAGGGTGAAAGTGCTAGACTTTAGGAAAGCTGATTTCAATGAACTCAGGCGATTAGTCAAGGACGCACTGCAGAGTAGGAGTTTTGAAGTTTTGGGAGCCCAAGAAGGGTGGCTGTGCCTTAAGGAAATGATCCTTCGGGCACA
>NW_005841837.1:2656230-2678813 GCF_000455745.1 Alligator sinensis
GTTACAAGAAATAATGGCCACAAGCTAGGAGAGAGCAGATTTAGATTGGACATTAGGAAGAACTTCTTCGCAGTTAGAGTGGCCAATGTCTGGAACGGGCTCCCAAGGGAGGTGGTGCTCTCCCCTACCCTGGGGGTCTTCAAGAGGAGGTTAGATAAGCATCTAGATGGGGTCATCTAGACCCAGCACTCTTTCGTGCCTATGCAGGGGGTTGGACTCGATGATCTATTGAGGTCCCTTCCGACCCCTAACAACATCTAACATCTAACATCTTAGTTCTCCATGCTGCTGCACTGTCCCCTCCCACCCTAGGGTGAAGGAAGGAAATGGCAGCCAGAGAGAGAGAGAGTCTGGAAACTCTCTCTGGGAGGAGCAGTGGTTGGATGAGAGCCTGGGCACTGTACATTAACCCCTTATGGGCTGCATGCAGCCTGTGGACTTCCAGTTGAACAGCCCTGGTCTAGATGGAGTGGATAACCTATTGAGGTTCTTTTCAGAACTATGTTTCTAGGATAACTTCCACCTATGAATCAACAGATGTTAGGACAGTGTCATAGAAAAGTAGGGCTGGAAGGGACATCAAGAGATTATATAATTCTGCCTACTACGCAAGGGAAGATCATCCTTGACTAAACCATCCCAGTTAAGTGCCTGTCTAATTTGCCTTTTAAAACATCCAAGGATAGAGATTCTACCATCTCTCTAGGTATCCTGGTTCCAGTGCTTAACCACCCTCACAGTGAGCAAGTTTTTTCTAATATCAAACCTAAATTTCCTTTGTTGCACTTTGAGGCTATTGCTCCTAGTCCTGCCCCCTGCAGCCACAGAGAACAATATATCTCCATTCTTTTTATAGTTACCCTTCAGGTATTTGAAGACTCTAATCAAATCCCACCTCAGCTTTCTCTTGTCTAGACTAAAGAACCCTTGTTTTTTCAGCCTTTCCTTGTAAATCATGTTTTCCAGGCCTCTAATAATATTTGTTGCTCTCTGCTGGACTCTTTCTAATCTGTCCACATCTTTCTTGAAGTGTGGGGCCCAAAACTGGACACAGTATTCAAGATGAGGTCTTACCAGTGCCAAATAGAGTTGAAGTATCACTTCTATTCATTTGTAAGTGTCACTCCTGTTGATATAACCCAGTATGCAATTGGCTTTTTTGCAGTAAGAATATACTGTTGGATCATATTCCGTTTGGGTAGGGACAGACATTCAAAAAGCCTGAGCCTGAATTGATTCAATTTTTGCAGGTTAGTCTAACCTGGCTAAGCTAAATCACTTTGTAACCCTACCAACATCCCCTATGGACTGAAAAAATGTCAGCTCAGGCTAGAAGCCAGGGGGTGCTAGAACAGCCCTCCCTTGCCTTCTACAGGGCTGAGCTGAAGGGGACATGGCCAGGCCCTGCCAGGACTCTGTGATTAGGGAGGCCCCCCCGCCCCCCTTGATAACAGAACATTTTTCAGCTCTGTTATCAGCATTTAGCACCCCCATCAGAAGACAAAGCCTCACTCATTATTTCAAGCTCTTCTTAAACAGCTTTTTTTCAAAGGAAGGAATGAAGGGACGTTACCAGCTGAGCTGCTGATTCACTCCAAAAAGCCCTAAGCAGACATTGTTCTATCTGTCTTACACAGCATTAGCTAGCATACCACAGGCTGGCTACAGTCTGTGCTGTGGGAGAGCAGAGGAAGGGATCTCTGCTTATGCAGCAAGTGCTGAGGGGGGAAGTGGGGCACGGGGAATCCAGCAGATCCTGCTGTGCCTGCAGGTCTCTGCCAGAGCTCCAGCCAGGGAGCAGAGGGGAGGGGCCAGCTCTGGTGTGGAGCAGAGTCCCGCCCAGCTCAGAGAGCATGCTGGGATGTTGGGGGGGGTCTAGTTTACTTTAAATTCACAAAGGGTCTGGGACAGACATTGTATAAACTGGTTTGACCCAGATCAGTTAAGTCTGATACTACATTCAACCAGGTTTGTCTCAAACTTGTTTCAACCATTTTCAAACTGGTTTATGTGCACTGAATGTCTGTTCTGTTATAGGTTTAAACCAGTTTCTGATCACTTAAACTAGTTTATGTGTAATGTTTGTCTCTAATCTTTATGGTCCACTATAACCTCCAGGTCCTTCTCTGTAGTACTGCAGCATAGCCAGTCATTATCCAGTCTGTATTTGTTCATGCAATTATTCTGTCCTAAGTGTAGGACTTTGTGCTTTTCCTTTTTGAATTTTATCTAACTGATTTTCGACCATATCTCTGGTATATGTAGATCATTATGACACTCAGCCCTATCTTCTAGGCCTGGGGTGTCTGCAGCTCCAAGCAACTTGGTGTCATATGCAGCTTTGGTAACCACGCACGCAATTCCATCATCCGAATGATTAATGAACATGTTAAACAATACTTGACCCACGACAGAGCCCTGAGGAACCCCACTTGATACCTCTCCCAACTAGACATTGAACCATTGATGACTACTTGAGCACAATGATCCAACCAGTTGTGTATCCACCTTACAATCCGTTCATCTAGTCTGCATTTCCTTATCTTATTAATGAGAATGTTGTGGGAAATGGTGTCCAAAGCCTTGCTAAACTTGAGGTATATGATAGCCACTGCTCTCCCTGCATCTTTTGATCTTTGACATTTGATCTTTTCTAGTCATCCAGGATGTCACCTGAATGCCACAAGTTCTAAAAGAGGATAGCCAATGGCTTTGAAATAACCTCAGCCAATTCCTTCTAAGGTTTATTCCACCTACACCTACCAACATGAAAAAGCTGGCTTTTCTAAGTAATTCCTAACCTAGTCTTTCATATTCTAAACTACTTGTGTCCTTCTCTCTGATTGCTGCCAACTCCACTGATTATCTGGTTGCTGACTTAATTCTTGAAGACTGCGGTAAAAAAGGCATTAAATATGTCAGCCTTCTCCACATCTAGACTTCCTTCTGCATTTGGTAAAGAAACTACACTTTCTTTGGCAATAAGGGAGGCTTTCTCATTCTTCCTGAGAAAATAGGGCAATTTTTCTAGTAACCACAGGTGTCTGTACACGGATGTATGGAGCCTGGGAAACAAGCAGAAAGAACTGGAAGTCTTTGCACAGTCACAGAACTATGATATGATTGGCATAGCAGAGACTTGGTGGGTTACCTCACATGATGGGAGTACTGTCATGGATGGGTATAAACTGTCCAGGAAGGACAGATAAGGAGTAAGGGAAGGGGTAAAAGTGCTATATGATTGCTTAAAGCTCCAGTATGAAACTGAAGATAGATCTCTTGAAAATTTTTGGGTGAAGGTCAGAGGGGAGAGCAACAAGGGTAATATTGTGGTTGGTGCACACTGTAGACCACCAGACCAGGAAGATGAAGTGGATAGGGCTTTCTTCAAACAGTTATTGGAAGTTTCCCAATCACAGGCCCTGGTTCTCATAGGGGACTTTGATCACCCTGATATCTGCTGGCAGGGCAATAGAGTATTGCACAGGCAATCTAGGTAGTTTTTGGAGAGTGTTGCGCTTCCTGGTGCAAGTGTTGGAGAAGCCAGATAGATGGCATGCTCTTCTTGACCTGCTGGTCACAAACAGGGAAGAATTGGTGTGGAACTTAGAAGTAGATGGCAACTTGGGCAGCAGTGACAATTGAATTCAGGATCCTGAGGAAAGGAAGGAAATAGAGTAGCAAAGTAAGGACCCTGGACTTCAGAAATGTAGACTTCTACTCACTCAGGGAACTGAGGGGCAGGATCACTGGGGAGACCAGGAGAGCTGTTTGTATTTAAAGAAACCTTACTAAGGGCTTAGGAATGAAACATCCCAATGTACAGGAAGAATAGCAAGTAAGGCAGAAGACCAGCTTTGCTTAGCAGGGAACTCTTCAGTGAGCTGAAACACAAAAAAAGAAGTTTACAAGTGGAAACTTGGACAAACAAGTAGGCAGGAGTATACGATTATTACTCAGGCATTCAAGGATGAAATCAGGAAAGCCAAAACACAATTGGAGTTACAGCTAGCTACCAAGGGACATGAAGGGTAACAAGAAGTGTTTCTATAAGTATCTCAGCAACAAGAGGAAGATCAGGGAAAGCGTGGGTTGCTTAACTGAACGGGGGAGGCAACCTACTGACAGATGATGCAGAAAAGGCTGAAGTACTCAATGCCTTTTCTACCTCAGTCTTCAAAGGCAAAGTCAGCTACCTGGCAGCACAGTTTGGGAAGGAGGTGAGCAGCCAGCAGTGGTGAAAGAGCAGGTTAGGGACTATTTAGAAAAGCTGGACATGTAGAAGTCTATGGGGCCAGACAAGATACATTCAAGGGTGCTGAGGTACTTGCTGACCATGTGATATGATTGCAGAACCACTGACCATTATTTTTCAAAACTCATGGTGATTGGGAGTGGTCCTGGATTATTGGAGACAGAAAAATATAGTGCCTATCTTTACAAATGGCAAGGAGGAGGCTCCAGGGGACGACAGAATGGTCAGCTCCACCTCTGTCTCTGGAGAAATCATGGAGCAAGTCCTCAAGGAATCTATTTCCCAGCACTGGGAGAAGCAAGTGATCAGGAACAGTCACCATGGATTCAGCAAGGGCAAGTCATGCCTGACCAACCTGATTGCCTTTTATGATGAGATAACTGGCTAGGTGGATGAGGGAAGACCAAGGGACATGATATAATTCGCCTTTAGCAAGGCTTATGGTACAGTCTTCAAAAGCATTTTCACAAGCAAGCTAAGGAAGTACTGGTTGGATGAATGGACTGTAAGGCAAACAGAAAGCTGGCTGGATCATCAGGCTAAGAAGCTAGCAATCAATGGCTCACTGTCTTGTTGGCAGCTGGTATCAAGTGTTGTGCCTCAGGTGTTGGTCCTGGTACCTTCATCAAAGACCTCGAAGATGGGGTGGAGTGTACCCTCAGAAAGTTTTTGCAGATGACACCAAGCTGGGGGGGAAGGGAGCGGGGCGGTGGGGCGGGGAGTAGTTGATACACTGAAGGGAAGGTCTAGGCTTCAGAAAAACCTAGACAAATTCAAAGACTGGACCAAAATAAATTTCATGAGGTTCAATAAGGACAAGTGTGAAGTCCTGTAATTAGGACAGAACAGTCTCATGCACTGATATGGGCTGGAGACCGACTGGTGTAGCAGCAGCTCTGCAGAAAAGAACCTGGAGGTTACAGTGGAAAATAAGCTGAACCATGTGTCATTCTTGTGGAGAAGGCTAATGGCATACTGGGCTGATGCATTAATAGGAGTGTTGCCAGCAGATCAAGGGAAGTGATTATTCCCATTTTTTGGCAGTGGGCCACATCTGTAGTATTGTGTGCAATTTGCCCCCCCCCCGAAAAGTTGTGGACCAATTGGGAGAGTCCAACAGAGGGCAGTGAAAATCGTTAGGAGGCTGGGTCACATGACTTCTGAGAAGAGGCTGAAGGAACTGGTCTGATTAAGTTTGGAGAAGAGAAGACTGAGGAGGATTCAACTACTTGAAAGGTGGTTACAAAGAAGTTGGAGCTAGACTGTTTTCAGTGGTGGCATATGACAGAAGAAGGAGTAATGGTCTCAAATTGCAGAAAGGAAAGTTTAGGTTAGATATTAGGAAACACTTTCTCACTAGGAAGGTGGTGGCACTGGAACAGGTTATTCAGAGAGATTGTGGAATCTCCATCCTCGGAGGTTTTTAAGACCCAGCTAGATAAAACCTTGGCTGGGATGATATAGTCAAGTATGGTCCTGCTCTGAGCAGAGGGTTGGACTAGATGACTTTCTGAGGTCCCTTCCAACCCTAATTTTCTGTGATTAGCTGCCAACCCAAGTCCTTGTCTTTGTAAATATCTGGTTAAATATTATGGTTCCATTTTTTCAAATATTTCTTTTTGTGGGTTGGCTCCTTTAACTGAGCAGAAAGAAGCAGCTAGGTCCTGTAGCAGCCATTCTGAAAATTGTTGATGGAAGTTCCTTTCTTCCAGGAGCTAAGTGTTTAGCTGTTTTGTTTTCCCTTGGCTTTTCCCTTCTTCCTCGGAGAAAAATGAAACATGCTCTGAGAAGGAAATATGATCACTGTCTATGTTTCTGCAGAGATGGAAAAATATGGCAAGGTAAGTTTACAGGAGTTTCACTGGCATGCATTTAAACTTGTGCAGTAATTAAAAGAGTCATCCTAAATGAGTATCATCACATGGTTTATACTGTATCACAGTGTTTTCTATGTGGGCCATGTGTATTACAAAGATATGTTGGAGAGTATTCCTTGTTTGTATAGGGTTGTTCTTTTGCAAAGCCAGGAACCTGAGGAACCAGCTGCTGAGTTGTATGTAGATTTAGAAAGAGGGAGGAAAACACCTTAAGTTACCTTTATGAATTATTTAAAATACATTTGAAAATATAAAAAGAAAGTTACAATTTTAGGGACTTGGGACCCAGGCTGCAAGACACTCGTGTTTATCTTGGTGTAAAACTCTGGTCTTTATAGAGGCAAACAAAGCCTTTTCCTAGTTTTGCAGTCCTGGGATACTGGATCTTAAGTGATCACTCATGGAAAATACGTCTCACCTTGAACCTTAGAATGGCACAGCAAGGTGGGAAGAGGAAGCTACGACTCCAGGGAGGAAGAGAGAAATAGTTTTCTGACAAATTGATGACTCATTGACAGGTAGGTGCTTATATAATATCTAAATTTGTAGTCTGGAAAGACTGAAAACTGTGGGTAGCCAGTGAAATTCACCTCAGTTAAGACTGGAGCACCAGGGTTTATGCACCTTAGAAGTTTCTCTTTATCCCTTTTTCAGGATTTCATGTTCTTATTTTCTTTAGTAGTGCTATGTAGTAAAACAAAGTATGGAATTAGGTAATAGTCCCTATAAATCATTTTCTGGCATCAACTATATACAGCTATATTTACAGAATATATGGATCCCCTCTAGCTGTAAAGCAAAGTTTTAGGGTGGGATTTTCAGAAGTACAAACACTGGTTTCTCTCTGCTCCCGTTTAGGTCATTAATAAAACTCCCATAGACTTTGGTTGGTATCAGAGTTAGAATATCGCTGATTGGTTCTGAAAATCCCACCTTCCGCTTTCTGAAGAGTGGTGAATTTTCAGATCGTTTTGTGCAAACTGTTGGTAGAAGGGAAAAGATCTGCCTGTCCTCTCATACGCAAAATATTTTATTAAAAAAACACAACATTCATACACACATGCAGACATACCCACAGACATACACACCCATACCCCTTTAGATTGACTCAGTTTAGCTTTTGGCATATTTCAGGATGCATGTCTGTTTAGTAATCAATCCAGTACTGGCTGAATTTTTCAAAGTGAAAACATTTTAAAATAATAGAAAGAATCTTGTTTGGAATGCAGCCAAGAATGAACGTACTTTTTTTCCTGGGAGACAGAGTTATCCTTCTCTTCCTCCTCACCCAAGTGGAGGGATCTATTTGGAAGACATTTTCCCATATCTGAAACATACCTACAGTCTGTGCCATGTTAAAACTATCTACTTTAGAAGTTGTGCCATCAAAATAATGCTAGTTCAATTTCTGGTGGCTTTCCACATTTAAAAAAAAATGAAACCTCTCTCATAACAATTATCTTCATGTAGTGGACTAGCTTTAGTTGAGTTGCAGCTTCCCTTATCAGCTTATATATATTTGATGGAGATGATAATGTACACTTCTAAATCCTTTTAGAAGGGTCCATTAGGTACTTGTCTTCACTGCAGAGTTAACTTGATTTGTAACTCAAGTCTCATCCCACACACACAAATTTTTAACTCAAGTGGGGTGGTGCTTTTCACTCCAGTCATCTGCCTCATCAATAGTATAGACTGAAGTGTGAATGAGCTCAACTTATCATCTGTTAACAGAAAGCAAGGTTAACAGAACCACTTTGCAATGTGGGTGCTGGCTGGCTTGTAGGGAAGAATTCATACCTCAGTACAAAGAACCAAGCAAAATGCCCTCAGAGAAGTTAGTTCCATACACGAGGAAATGCAGAGCCAGCATAGACACAGCACAGCTGCTGTTATTTCATAGTATGGCTGCTCTCACTCAAGCTATGTTAACTTCAGAGAAGTAACTTGAGTACAGATGACTTGAGTTAACTCTGCAGTGAAGACTTGTCCCAGTGGTGTTTCTCTACAGAAATTTATGACTTCAATAATGTCCAGCATTACATCTTCAATCGTTATTAATTTAATTAATTCTGAATACAGTAACATCCAGATGACACCAAACTACCAAATATGCCAATGGTCCAAGTCTCAACCTATGAAATATAACTTAGGATAGAAGATCTAGTAGTATATAACTCTTAACCAGGTCTCAGGAGACTTTTCTTCAATTCTTAGCTCAGATACAGACCTTCTATGTGACCTTGGAGAAGTCACATTACTTACCTTGTGTCAGTTCACCTCCTATGTTACAGGGGTGCTGTAAGAATAAAAATCATTATGATGGGGAACTTAGATAGTATTGTAATGAAGCCTAGATTTGCTCCTAGACAGCTACTTTGCATTTTGTTCTTACAACTCTGCCTTGTCCTGGAGATTTCACTGTACTGCACTGATTACTCGGGTCCTATACCACATCTCCTTTAGGGTATATTCTGGAGCGCGTGAGTGATGTGTCATTGTGGTATGCTGAAGAACAGAGTATACATACAGTAGTTTTTAGCATTTTGTTGATGGTCTGTAGGGCTGGTGATGAAAATATGGGTGGTTGTTTGAATGGCCTGTAGCATGCTGAAGCCAACAATTCTGTCCAGCCAAGTGTGTCACATCATCTTACTGCTGATGTCCAGCTCTATTGCTGGTAATGCAAAAGACCAAGTACTTTCTGTGGGACTGAAAGCAAGTAACTTTGCTGTGACTTATAGTACTTCTCCCCTCTAAGTGCCTCACTTAAGTCAAAGCCTTCCATTGACATGGAAGGATTTTACCACACTCCTCATTAATCATTCTCAGTTCATGCATTTAGTGTGTGCTAGACCTTCTCCCTAGCTTTTCTACGCCTTCTGCCTGTCAGCCTTAACAAAGAAGCTAGGATGCATAATGGCACATGCTCACTGATACTCTCTCTCCTGGTCTGTATTGTAGACAGCTATCCATGTCAATCTCCCACTCTGTCTAGGTTACTGTGATCCTTCCACAGAAATACATGATTAATGGCATGTGTATTTGAAAGTGTGTGTCTGTGTGCGTGCGTGCGTGTGTGTGTGTGAGAGAGAGAGAGAGAGACTGAGCAGTGTTTCTTTCAAAGAATAAAGTGGATCTGTGTGTGTTGCATTATCTATCACTACAGCCCTTTCTCTCAGAATAACCATTCTTTTCTATATGATTCTCATCTTAAGAATGTTTTCATTGCTTTCCAAATCATGATTAATTAAAAGACTTCACAGTTGCCCCATGATACCACTTTCAAAGGCTAATCTTGGATTAACAAGAAATTACAGCATATATATTGTAAATTCTGTATTTTTCTTGTGCTAAATCTGATTGCTGCTTATCTCCCTATTTTGTATATCTCCCTTAAAGCATACTAAAGGTGATCAAATCACTACATTACTGGAATTATGACATTCACCATTTGCATGGAAATTCTGTTTAGTCTGGAATCTCTAAGAAACTCCTTCAATTACACTTCATTGTCAGCATTGGTAGCTGGAAGGGGAATCAGGTAACTAGTGTAACAGTGCCAGAGAGAGCTAAACATCTTGCATTTTTGGGGATAGAATTTAATTGTTATATATCTTCATTAGTAATTATGAAATGATTTAGATTCAATTTATGGAATGTGGAGAGAGAGAAAGTGTGGGAATTAGACTTTGTACAGAAGCTACAGCTATTTTTATCTCATTTAAGCTGATGCAACATGCATCTTATATGTTTCTGGGAAGGGGAATGTGTAGCTGGCTGTTTTGCCACATAAATTTCAAGTGCCTGAAATATGTTTTTCATAGATTTCATAAACATTAGGGCTGGAAGGGACCTTGGAAGATCATCAAGTGCAGCCCCCTGCCCCAGGGGCAGGAAGTCAAGTGCAGTCATAGGATCCCAGCAAGAAAACCATCCAGGTTTCTCCTGAAGGTGTTCAAAGTAGATTCTTGAACCACCTCTGGTGGCAGGCTATTCCAGACCTTCAGGGCTCAGACAGTAAAGAAGTTCTTCTTTATGTCCAGCCTGAAACGGTCTTGCAGGAGTTTATAACCATTCAACCTTGTCATCCCTTGGTGCACTCTGGTGAACAAACGTTCCCCCAGATCCTGGTGAACACCCCTGATAAACTTATAGGTGGCCATCAGATTGCCCCTGAGCCTGTGCTTTTCCAGGCTGAAGTCCCATAGCTCTCAGCCTCTCGTCATAAGATCTCTTTTCCTGGCCTCTGATCATGCGCGTGGCTCTCCTTTGCACTCTCAAGCTTCTCCACATCCTTTTTGAATTGTGGAGCCCAAAACTGGACACAGTACTCCAGCTGCGGCCTCACCAAAGCCGCGTACAAGGCAAGAATGATATCCTGGGATTTGCTTGAGAAGCATCTATAGATGCAAACCAGGGTTTTGCTCACTTTACTAGCTGCAGCATCACATTGAAGGCTCATGTTTATGTTGTGGTCAATCCTGACCCCCAAGTCCCTCTTGTCCATAGTGCTAGTCAGCATAGCACTGCCAAGCCTATAAGGATGATGCAGGTTTTTCCTCCCAAGGTGGAGAACCTTGCATTTTTCGGTGTTAAACACCATCAGGTGATGGCTCTTGTTAGGCCCCCAGCTCAAGGTAACTGTAGTGACCTTGATACCCATTTATGCCAGATGAGAGTTTGATTCATTGTTTTTAAAATTAATTTGCTAATGGTAAAAGGTCAATAGTTGAAGGCTCTGGAAACTATGTCTTGTCTCCTGGGCCCGTGGACTGTATGGACAGTGACAATGCAACTTCTCACCAACGCCCTACCAATTTTACTGAGTCTCTACTTCTAGTATTAGAACAATCCTTTTGGACTCCAGGCTGAGTCATTCTTTGCCTCTAGCCAAGATGCAAGTGAACTATTAGGCTTGTGTGAATAGGGAAGTATTAGGTTCAGATTCGGCCAATTTGGAGGACTGTGATTCGATTCAGAGATTTGGATCACTGTCCTGAATCAATTTGGCCGAATCTTTCGAAGCTGATTTAGACAGATTCAGTGATTCACATTGGCCAGGAAGAGGCAGGCACAGCTGGGCAGCTTCTCTGGCTGTGACTCTCCTGGGTAGGGGGAGCCACAAAAGAAGCCCTCATGGCTGCCTTGCCCAGCCCCATCCCCCACCCGGCCCTAGCCTTGTCCTGACACTTAAAAAAAAAAAAAAGCCCTGCACTTATTGGATGCTGCAGCGGTGATTGGGGCTTCTGGGAGCTCGTGGCAGAGCCCCTGTGTGCGCAGCACAGGACAGTGGGGGGCACGGGACACCGGGGATCCCCTCCCCCCCACCCCCCTGGCTTGGCACCTGTGTGGCAACTGTCACATCACTTGGGTGAAGCACAGCTCGGCAGGGCACTGCACACTGTCTGGGAGCTGGGCCAGCTGGGCTCCCCAAGTAACGCGCCCCCAGCCCCATCTGGGCAGCTTGTCCCAGCCCCAATCCCTCCCTGCCCCGTGCCCCTTGCCTCCCCACTCTCCCAACCCCAACAGACTTACCAGCTGGAGGCAGCTATGTCAGCTGCCTGTTTAGTTTATGGCTGAATCTCTGAATTGGCTGAATCTGTTCTGAATCTTTTCCCAAATGTATTTGGATGCTTTGAATTGATTTGGAGCTTTTACTTGGTTTCCTGATTTGATTTGGATTTGGAGATTCGGTCTCCGAATTGGGCCAAATCTTCTCCAAATTGAATCAGCTACTGAAGCTTCGCACAGCCCTATGAGCTGCCCATTGGTAAAGTGAATGTTTATTCTCTGGTGTAATAAGGCTGCTACACTAGAACTGAGATAGCCACCTTATATCACATTGCAATATTCTGATGTCACATTTTCCTTATAGTATGGGTCAGCTGTTGCCTAGTACCCCACAAGGAAAAAGGTTATGCATACCAAAACTAATTATCAGCATTTTTCAGCTGCAGCTCCAAAAGGGCTGGCAATAATATGGACTTCCATGTATGTTCATGAGATGCAGTCAGTGTATGTGTAAAGATCACACAGACAATTCTGTGTCTTCCAAACAGTTAGAAAACAACAATTGAAAAACTTTGTATAAACCATACTGGAGTAGAGTTGGCAGTAAATACTTTGTATCTACAGAATGAGGGCATGAAGCTGTGTATGGTCACAAGAAGGGTTACGCTTTATCTGCAGATGTAAATAGTGATTTTCAGTAGCAAATTCCTTGAATTGTTTGACCTCATTTATTGTTGGCTGTATAATAGCAACTGGACATTTGGTTCAGATGCTTGAGAATCTTACCTAGTTATATAACAGTAATTCTTCTCCCTATTATTTGCAATATTACACATTTAGAGAGAGTGGGGAAGAATTGCAGAAAGAAGATGTAGTCATTATCCTGATCAGAAAACAGGGCAAAGTCTCCTGCCTACGGTGTGTGTACCATGCAGAGCTCATTAATGGGTGTAATTGAGTTAGTCCTGAGGTAAGGATTCTTTAGGTCATTTTCACTGTAAGAGAAGAGAAGAGAAGAGAAGAGAAGAGAAGAGAAGAGAAGAGAAGGCAAAACTAATTTAAAAAGGTTGCCACCTCTTTTAAAGCACATTCAAGGTTTTGGGAGCTGAGAAATTCGAATAAAGGGGAGGGGTCATTGTTACTTGAAAGCTTTTTTCCCCCTCTCCTCATTCAGACAAGGAATGTCAAATAAAGTAGGTCCAAGGATTGAAGAATGAGGCTACATTAAAAAAAAAAATAGATACAGCCAAATGATGAGCCTCAGCTTGTAAAGAGCAGGTGAAAGGTTTGGTAGCTTTCAATGACAGTAGTAGGGGGAAAAAAAGCCAGTGTTGTGCTGGACTGCCAATTGCCTGGAACATCAAGCGAACCTATGGAAACAAACACAAGAAAAATAGATGCTTAATCAATAAAATTGCTCTTTTTCTAAGACACATTTTTTTTAAATCAACTTTTGGCAGAGCTCATAAGATGAGCCGTAATGTTTTACATTAAAGAAATTTAGTCAGTTGAAGTTCCTGAGGGACAGAGGTGTTGGAAGGGGAGAAGGAAGAGGCAATATAGTTATGTAGGTATGTCAGATATGATGTTTACGTGCTGAGCATAGCCAGGGGCCACGGGTGGAGAACACTTAAGTAATTAAAGTCAGAGTTTGTCACTGGACCGTGGGGGTGATAGCTATGCAGTAATGTCTGAGCATTCTTTCTGCCTTTCTTAATACTAGATGTGAGATGAGGATAATTAAAGAGCAGAGAAAAGTAAATAAGTGGAATAAACTGCTTAAGAAGGAACCCAACAGATGGCTTTGACAAAGCAGCTTTGAGGGACTGAATTTTCTGCAGCTTTGCCTCAGTGAGGAGAACGCTCACAGTCAATTCTGGACTCACAGCATTTACAGATGAGTCTCATCAGCCTGATTCCAATCAAATGTGGGCTCCCTTTTCTATGCAGATGTCAAAAAAGCTAACAGGGGTTGAAGTCAAGGTTGTTATTAAGGGAACGTTTGCAAAGATACATTTAAGCTTGTAGAAAAGGATGCTCTCAAAGATGTTCTGACATTGTTCCATGTATCTTTATATTTCATGTACTGTCTGCAATTCTCATGATGTCTCTGGTGGATTCACCTGAATTTACTGAGCCTTGGTCCTATGGAGCTAGATGAGGACCTTCAACTTTGATCTAAAGAAGTAGCTCTGTCATCCTGTCAGCAATCACAGAATCGTAAACCTTGTTATAGGGTCCAGCCACTAGAATTTGGGTGAGCATGTGTATTGGGCACTAAAGGAATATGTCTCTTACTTGTGGTTACAATGCACACAAGGTCTTAGCTCCAGCTTTGCATCCCCCTTTATGACAATATTGTGGGGTAAACTTCAACCCAATTGAAGACAATGTTACTGGAGTTATAGGGGTTTCATGGCTTATACACAAATGTTTGCATTCATTGTTGCCTGTCCATATCATCCAACCTTGGCCTGTCCATGTATCATCCAACCTTGGTGCTTACACTGTGCTAATCACCATTGTTTGAAATATGTGAAAATGCATTTCACTGTGTGCCCCCTCATTTCCTCCCCCTGACACACACATTTTGGGCTGTTCCTATTCTTCAAACACATTCATTTAAAGTTATAAATGAGATCACCTCTCTTTATTGTTGTTTTCCCCCAACAGTCCTGTGGGTGTGTGGAGTGTCATTTGCTGCTTTCTCAGATAAGTCTGATTCACTCTTTCTACAAGTCCTCATTTACCACTCATTCCCTGTTGTTGCCTTTGGCAATTGAATCTGTGAATCAGATTTTTATTGTGTGTAAAGAAATTCTGCCTGAATTGTTGATTCAGGCTCTTCCTCTCCATAACTTCAGCTACAACGTCCTTTTTGGAGTTGTTAATTACCAGTTAGCTAATTACAGTCAGTTTGCTCCTTTCCTTAATATGCACTAAAGTTCAGTAGCTCATAGAGATTCTTCCCATTCCAATATTCTTTATTTTTGTTCTTAAAATGTGCGAGCCAAATTGCTCATGATAATTTATAACTCACATACTCTAGGACTTCAGCTAGCATTTGTGCATAAGCAATACTGTTTTTGAATGTATTCCATTTCTCTACTGTCTTTCTCACATTATCTCAACCCAATTTAATTTTACTCAGAGCAACTTTCATCCTATCAATGTTGTTCTAAGGGAGGAGGGATCTTAGTATTTTATTTTTAGGATATAAGGACCTACTGGAGAGGAAAAGGACACTTGACCCTACAACTGTGTCCCTTGTAATTTAATCTCATTTACACCTTCCGGTTTTTATGCCTGTTCTCTTTCTCCCCATAGAAATCTCTCGCGGTCATTTGCGGTCAATTATGCAGCTTGTTTGTTTAGTAAAATCATAAGAAGACACAATTTTATATGCAGTAGGCCAGATTATATTCTCAGCTGTGCATTAACATGTGTTCTGTGCTAGACAAACTACATAGTGTTTGCAGTTACAAAGTCAACACTGACACCCGGTGTAGTCCAGTGGGTCCAGCATTAGACTGCCTCTCAGAAAACCTGGGTTGTGTTTGAGTCTCTGTCACTGATCCATATGTGACCTTGGCCAAATCACTTTACTTTTCATTCCCAACCTACCCTTGGTCTGCCTTGTCTATTTAGATTGCAGTCCCTTTGGGCAGGCAAACACAACAGAACTCAATCTCATCCGAGGCTCTAAGCAATGCCTACACAAATAATAATTTCCTAGCAATTTCCTCCAGAGATAGAAGGTGCTACACTTATTTTCTATTCTATGTGTAAGGAGATGTTGTAATATTGGAGTGTGGCAACCATTGTGAAATGTTGACTTTTATAGTGACTACTGTGATGCAGGCTGCTGGAATTTCCTGTTTACTTTCAATGTTGGGTGGGATTCCAATTCCCTTGGTCAAATTGAATAGTATCTTGTTCCATAAGTAGTCCTGGTGGCTCAATGGAGCCATTCATGAAGGCAAGGTACCATTCAGGATGACTAAAAGTCTTGGAATCTGGCCCTTAAATCACAGCCACTGTGTTTTTTAATCTTTTATAAGAGACTCTAGTTTACCTTTTTCAGTCCTCACTGAAACCATTCATTATTGGGACTCCTACTAGGTCACAGGGCCTTGTATTTCTTGATTTGTTGTTTGTTTCAAGTCCTGAGTTAGAAATGAATTCTCTTTCAAATCACTGGCATACTGTTCTAAACTTATGTTCTCCATTTAATGTATCTTACAGTATCTGTGTCTGATCTAATGTGACAGATTGGGGTGATCCTGTCAATAATTCATAGTCAATATAGAGTAGAATAAAGTTAAGAGGGAATTATAAAGTAATATAATTTCTGCCCCTTTTAAACTAGACCAACACAGATTAAGATTGACACCTTCCACCAGGATACGTGGCATTCAGAAGATAAACTGATGAGCATGGTGAGTGAGGAATGCTTAGTGGGAAGTATTATGTAAGGGCAGGGTAAGAGATTACTAATGACATCTCTGAAAGGATTTAGCCTAATTTTTAGAGATTTTTAGAGGCATCAATAGCTCTTGTTAAATTCTGTTTGAGTTCTGGGTGCTTGGTACTTCTGAAAACCAAGCTGTGGAGTAGGGTCTGCAAATTGGGGTCGGGTCACCTATGACCATCTTAAGTGGTCTGTGCTGAAGGTAAAGTCAAAGGAACCATTGAAACTTTAGGTCTGCAGGAGAAAGTTGTGTAATACATTCTAAGGGAGCAAAATGTGTTAGGATGTAGACACGTGTATATGGAGCCATGGATGAAGTAGTGTTAAAGTGGAAGCAGTTTTGCTACATTTGAATTGTTCTCAGCTCATTCCCACATAATTAGAACACACCAGCTGCTGCCCCTTCAAATCCCCCTTGAAACATGCCTGAAAAAAGTTTAAACAACAATTTGAGCTATATATGAAAGCCACTGGGGCAGATAAATTAGAGGAAGAACAAAAGATTGCTTTGCTCCTAACACTTGCAGGCAACAAAGCACTGGACATATATAATGCCTACTATACAGAGAGGAAAGGGGAGGAAGAAGAAAGCCTAGCAGAAATAATGAAAATGTTTGACTATCATTGTGTTCCTAGAAAAAAGATTACCTATGAGTAGGGATCTACCTAAATCAGGGTGAGATGACGGGTTTTTTGCTACCTGCCTACAGTGTGCAGAGCCACCTTTGTTGGTATTTAGTGGTGGCCTGGCCCCTTGCTGCTGACTGGTGGAGAGGGCTGCCCTTCATGCAGCCCCACCCCTCACTGCTGATTCATGGAGAAGCCCTGGTGGGGGAGGAGGGACATGTTGTGTCATATCGTTCCCCCCCCTGTCCTGCCCCGGTCATGCCACCCTGCCAGCCAGTGCCTCCTCCCCTAGTGGGCTGTTTCTACTTGGGAATCAGCATTTATTTTTAGAAAGTTTTAATTTTTTTCCTGGGGATACCATGGGAAATTGTGGCAAACACCATTTTTGCAGCAATTGCAGAAACTGCCGGTTTTTGTGTTTTCTGTGAAAATCGCAAAAGTGCAATTTAAGTAGGTCCCTGACTATGAGACGGAGATGTTCAGGATGAGAACAAATAGAAGAGGAAACAATGGAAGAGTTTGTCACAGACCTGAAACTAAAAAGTCAGTCCTGTGAATATAGATCACTCACTCTTATTTAAGACCAGATAGTTCTGGGATGTTACAATAAAAAGTTCATGAGCAATTACTGAGTGAGAGGGTCCTGACACTAGAAAAGGCAATATATATATATGCCAAGCTGTGTAATAAATAGAAAAAGAAGAGAACAACCAAAAAGAACAAGAAAAACAATTAAAATGTGCAGAGAAAGTAGAATGCATATACCGTAAGTATGAGGAGGAAGAGTTGTTCCTTGGTATGATTCAAAAAGAGCTGAAAAGCTCAAAAGATAGGCTAATTAAAATGGAGACAAATGGCACTTTACTTACAAGATAGATAGTGGGGCACAAGTAAATGCAATCACAGAAACTGAAATAGAGAGGGATAAGCGGCTCTTAAAAATGATAGAATCTAAAGTGGCTGTGAAAGACTATAATGGAGTGACCATTCCAGTATTGGTGAGAGTGCACCATCTCATTGAAATACAAAGGTAAAACAACAGAACAAGAGTTAGTGGTGGTACAGAGAAGAAAGCAATCAGTTTTGGGCTTGTTCTTATTAAGAGGATGTGTAAAATAGGTTGAAAGATGGCACTGAACCAAATCTGAAGAAATTTAAAAGCATCATATGAAGATGTATTTGCAGGGAATGGATGCATCCCAGTGAGATACAAATTATCGTTAAGAGAAGATGAAGAACCAGTGATACATGCCACATGAAAAGTCCTATATGCCTTAAGAAAAAGACCAAAAGAAGAGCTACAAAATATGGCAGCAAATCATTGCTCTGAGCTTCAATATGAAACTGGAGACAGACCTGTTGAAAGTCTCTGGATTAGGGCCATGGGGCAGATCAACAAGGGTGATGTCATGGTCAGTGTGTGGTATAGACCACCAGACCAAGAGGATGAGGTGGATGAAGCTTTCTTCAAACAGCTAGTGCAAGTTTCCCAATCAAAGGCCCTGGTTCTTATGGGAGACTTCAGTCATCCTGACAACTGCTATCAGGGCAATACAGCAGGGCACAGGCAATCTAGGTAGTTTTTGGAGAGTGCTGGGGACAACTTTCCTGGTGCAACTGTTGGAGAGGCTAAATAGGCAGCACGCTCTTTTTGACCTGCTGCTCACAAACAGGGAAGAATTGGTGGGGAATGTAATAGTGGATGGCAACTTGGGCAGCAGCAACCACAAGATGATTGAGTTCAGGATTTTGAGGAAAGGAAGGATGGAGAGCAGCAGAGTAAGGACCCTGGACTTCAGAAAAGCAGACTTCTACTCACTCAGGGAACTGATGGGCAGGATCACCAGGGAGGCCAGTCTGAGGGGGAAAGGAGTTCAGGACAGCGGGTTAAATTTTACCCAACAGTACACTTAGAGTGTGTGGTCAGGCTGCTGGAAGGCTAGGGTGTGGTGGTCCATCCCTCTGGGTTTCACCCTTGCTGGATGCCCTCTGAGTTCACCGGTCCACCTTCTCCCATCCCTGTCTGACCTGAGGCAATACAGGCTCCAGTCTGGCACAGGCTGCTTGGTTTGGCAGCTCTGATGCGGGTTGCCCAGTCCTTGTGCGTGGGTTGGGCTCCGGACAGGCCACCAGAGTTGTGCCTGGCTTGTTCCAGGCAGTCTTTTGTTGGAAGCCTGGATGCCCCTCTGCTTTGGCCCCGTCTTAGCTCAGGTGGATCTGGGCCAGTTCCCTTGGCTTACTGGCCGGCAGCTATGGCAGTGGTGATAGTGGCAGCAGTGGTGGCAGGGTTTTCCTAGAGGTTGGGACAGTGTCTGGCTTTGTTTCTGGTGCTTGGTGCGTCCCACCACATTCCCAGCCCCTGGGCTGCTTTTCAGTGCAATAACTGCCATGTTGTGCTCCAATTGAGGCCCTGCTTGTCTGGCTGCAGAGCAGCAGCTGTACCAGATGTGGCCTGGCCACCTGGGCTGTGATAAAAAGGTAAGCCGGGAAGGGGCCTGCCACAAGCCCCCAACTACAGAAAGAATGTAGACAAACTGGAGAGAGTCCAGTGGATGGCAAGGACAATGGTTAGGGGTCTGGGTCACATGACTTCTGAGGAGAGCCTAAGGGAACTGGGTTTATTTAGTCTGATAGCAGTGTTTTATCTACCTAAAGCAGAGTTTTTTTAAAAAGGATGGAGCTAGACTGTTCTCAGTGGTGGCAGATGACAAAAAGAGGAGTAATGGTCTCAAGTGACAGCAAGGAACTTTTTGGTTAGATATTAGGAACAACTTTCTCACTGGAAGGGTAGTAAAGCACTGGAATAGTTTACCCAGAGAGGTTGTGGACTCTCCATCCTTGGAGGCTTTTAAGACCAGGCTAGACAAAGCCTTGGATGGAATGTTATAGTTGGTGATGGTCCTGCTTTGAAAAGGGGTTAGACTAGATCACCTCCTGAAGTCCCTTCCAACCCTAATTTTCTATGAGTCTATGAATCTATTAAATGGTATCATTTGGAGAATAGAAGAACCAACAGACCAGGTCTGTTCCCTGATAGTTATAGAGAAAAAAGGAGAACTATGACTGTATAGACTCAAAGGAGTTGAGCAATAACAGAAAAAGAGAACACATTTACTTACCCACATGAAGTGAACTATTGTCAGACATGGCAGTAGTCAAATTGTTTAGCAAATTAGCAGCAGGATTTGGACAGGTGCTTTTGGACGCTTAGAACGCCAAGATCTACATTTTCAGCACACCATTTGGGAAGTACTGCTTCGTTAGACTGCCTTTTGGAATATTCACAGCTCCAGAAGTATTGCACTGCACAATTAACTAGATCAAAGAGGTTCTGCCAGGTGTGAAGTTCTGTATTGATGGCATAATAATTTGGGGCTGGAATTCTGCTGAACATCAAGCACAACTAAAAAAAGTACTGCGTCTTGCAAGATCTAACAATCTTAAATTGAATAAGGACAGAGGTCAGTTTCAGACAACAGAAAAAAAATATTTGGGCAACCAGCTGACCTCAAAGGGAATTTTACCTGCCAACTCAATGGTTCAGCTGATGATGAACATGTCAAAACCTGAAGATAAAAAAAGGAATTCAAAGATTACTAGGAATGTTGAATTATGTGAGCAAGCCTATTACTAACTATGCAGCTTGTACTACTCAAGGCATCTTCTTTACAAGGGCACAGAATGGGCCTAGAGGATGAAAGTGAATGTAATGATCCAAAATGCATATATTGGTCAGATGCGTAGCATTTCATATGCACATAGGGCTGTGACAGCTGCAGAAAAATTATATGTACAAATTGAAAAAGAGACCCCTGGCCTGGCTTATGGATGTAAAAAATTCCATGACTTACTGCATGGTCAGAAATTCACTGTAGAAACAGATCACAAGCCACTTATTAAAATATTCAAAAAAGGACTGAGGATATACTATTTAGGGTGCAGCAACTATTTCTGAAATTGCAGAAGTATGGTATGATCCTGGAGTTCCAACTTGGCTGCCACTTAGTGATGGTGGATATACTTTTCAGAGCATACTGTTCATTAAATAGTCTACAACCTGATAATCTGAAATGAACTGTAATCATAAATGTGAACATGATCAAAGCATTAAACTAAGCCTGCCAGGGGACGGGGGGACTACCACCACTGCTGGCCCACTGAGCAACCCTTGCAAAGCCAGCAGGCCAAGGTACTTAAGGGAGCCCACCCCTGCCCCAGCCCTAGAGTGAGCTGCAGGCAAGGCAAGGGCCCCCAAAGGGACACTTGCATGCCTGTACACAAGTGCCAGGAGCTTGGAGAATAAACAGGAGGAACTGTTTGTCAACACAAAAAATTACTATGTCATAGGGATAATGGAGACCTGGTGGGACTCCACCCATGACTGGACTACGGGTATAGATGGCTATACCCTGTACAGGAAGGATTGAGTGGACAAAAGGGGCGGGGGTGTAGCTCTCTATGTCAAGGAGAGCTATGCATCCCTACAAGCCAACATCGGCACCCAGGGTGGACGACTAGAGACCCTCTGGGTTAAAATCTGTGGGGAACATGGCACAGGGGATACCATAGTAGGAGTCTACTACAGACCTCCCTCCCAGAATCAAGAGATTGACCAGGAGTTTGCCAGGGAATTGGCTGAGGCCACACGCTCCTGGTCCATGGTTGTCATGGGAGACTTCAACTACCCGGACTCTCGTGGGAAGAGCACTTGGTCAAATCCGAACAGTTCCAAAGCTTCCTCACATGTGTAGATGAGCTCTGTCTGACTCAAGAAGTCTACAGTCCAACAAGAGGCAAAGCGCTGCTTGACCTGGTACTGGAAACCAGGGATGACCTAATCAGCAACCTAACGATCAAAGGGAAGCTGGGTGAGAGCAACCACGAGCTGATCACCTTCACCATCCGCCGAAAAGTCAGTCAGCAGTACAGAGGTCCTCGTCTTCAGGAGGGCTGACTTTAACAAGCTCAGGAGACTTGTCGGTGAGGCCCTAAGGGACCATGACCCCAAGAGGAGGGGAGTCCAGGAAGAGTGGTTGCTTCTCAAGGGAGCGATCCTAGATGCAGAAGATGTTCCATCTTGGAGGAAAGGCAGCAAGAGGGCACAGCAGCCCCCTTGGCTCAACAAGGAACTAGCAGTCCTCCTGCATCTAAAAAGACAGACCTACAAAGGACGGAGGATGGGATCCACCTCCAAGGAGGAATATACTGCTCTGGTCTGGACCCACAGGGAGCAAACCAGGAAAGCCAAGGCTGTGATGGAACTCCAACTGGCTACAAGAATCAAAGACAATAAAAAGTTCTTTTTTAGATATGTGGGGAGCCGGAGGAAAAACAAGGGCAACATTGCTAAACCAGAAGAGAGAACTGATGACTGATGCCCAGGAAAAAGCCAACTTACTAAATGGGTACTTTGCGTCGGTCTTTCACAAGTCCCATGGGATGCTCCTGCCCATTGTGGGACATGGCTGCCTGAGTGAGGGTGGTTCCTTGCCCTCCATCAATGCTGACCTCGTGAAGGAACACCTTGAGAGGCTGGACACCTTCAAGTCAGCCGGCCCTGACAATTTACACCCCAGAGTACTCAAGGAGCTGGCTTGCATCATAGCTCAGCCGCTGGCACAGATCTTCGCGAGCCCCTGGCGCTCTAGTGAAGTGCCTGATGATTGGAAGAAAGCCAATGTGGTGCCTGTCTTCAAGAAAGGGAGGAAAGTGGATTCAGCTAACTACAGGCCCATCAGCCTGACCTCTATCCCAGGGAAGGTCTTAAAAAAGATTATTAAAGAGGCCATTCTTAATGGACTGGCCGATGGCAACATCCTGAGGGATAGCCAGCATGGGT
>NW_005841837.1:2679764-2689782 GCF_000455745.1 Alligator sinensis
GCCAAGGGATGACAAGGTTGAATGGTTATAAACTCCTGCAAGACCGTTTCAGGCTGGACATAAAGAAGAACTTCTTTACTGTCTGAGCCCTGAAGGTCTGGAATAGCCTGCCACCGGAGGTGGTTCAAGAATCTACTTTGAACACCTTCAGGAGAAACGTGGATGGTTTTCTTGCTGGGATCCTATGACCCCAGCTGACTTCCTGTCCCTGGGGCAGGGGGCTGGACTCAATGATCTTTCAAGGTCCCTTCCAGCCCTAATGTCTATGTCTATGAAATCATGCAGAGTATCTCCAGGTTTTTGGGATCAACTGCTGTTGAGAACAGCCAAAGATGAAACCTTGTAAGTAGTGATACAAGCAAAAAGGAAATGAGGAAAAAAATTACCATTTCCCACTATACATATTCTCAATTTAAAAATCATCTATCATTGATCTCAGGAGTGCTCATGAAGGTTACACAGGTTGTGATTCCTGCAGTGATTTGAGAAAAAGTTTTGAAATGAATATAGGAAAGACATCTGGAAATGACCAAATCAAAAAGCAGAGCCTGAGATGTCGTCTGTTGGCTTCAGATGAATGGTGATATTGAAAACATGGCGAAGGGTTGTGGAACACATTAGAAGTACAAAGATGCCCAGGAAAAAGAACCAATGCTCCCCCAAAAGTAATTTCCTGTTCCATGGGGCAAAGTAGGAATTGACCTGGTCAGTTTGGGAAGACATGAGTACTGGATTATAATGAAGTACTATACTGATTTCCTAGAGGTAGTGACACTTGAAGATACCATAGTTACAACAGTTGTCAGGCATATTAGGTCTATATTTGCGTGTTATGGCATTCCAAAAACTGTAATGACTGAAAGTGGAATGAAGTTCGAGAACAGGGAATTTCAAGACTTTGCTCAAGTGCATGACTTGTCAAGAGACATCCAGCATTAAACACCCTCAAGGCAATGGATTGGCAGAATGTGATGTATGTGTTGTGTAGAACCTGCTTAAAAAAGCAAGAGAAGAAGAAGTTCCCTACTTGGTGCTACTCAGCTACAGAGCTACACCACTGCAATGTGGAAAGTCTTTACAACAGGTGTATACAAACTTGACTACCTGACATAGGCCAAAAATGAAGAGTGGCCAAGGAGTCCATGATAATGCAGAAAAGACTGGGACAGTACAATCAGATGCAGAATTACAATAAAAGGAAAAGATTATTTCTACAGTTAAAAAACAATGATTTAGTGTAGTGGTTCTCAAACTTTTTTGTATCAAGATTCATTTGTAAACACCAATGGCCAGTCATGACCCAGTAAGTAGTTTAAGGAGAAAACAGCCCCCTGGTCCTGCTGGTGCCCCTCACTTCCAACTCACAGTCTCCCCCACTCCAACCTCAGCCCCCCTGGTGTGTGAGACAGGGGGTAGGTGTGTGGGGCACGGGAGGGCACATTCTCCCCAGATATGTAAACCCACAACAGGCACAGGACTGTAGCCTGGCTGGACCAGCATGGGCAGTAGCTGCCTCCACAGCCCAGTGGGTGGGACCTGGCATGGGAGGGCAGAGCGGTGTGGGAGACTCATTGCTGCCACTACCACCACCAGGACCCCCACACTAGTTGCACCACCAGCAGTGTGAGGAGTGATGGCTGGGTGGTGGGAGGAGGTGCTGCACTGCCCTCACCTCCTCACACTGCCAGCTGCTTGTGCATCGGGCAGCAGCTCTACCCTGCTGCCATGGCCGGGCCACCACTGCCACTCCCCTCAGACTCCCTGTGCTGCTACCATCCAACCTCCCCTCTTGGGTACAGCTGCAGCCTGAGAGGAGTGGCAGTGGTGGCAGCCAGGCCATAGCGGTGGGGTAGAGCTGCCACCCAGTGCATGGCAGGAGTAGGTGAGGGGAGTGCCCTCCCATCGATTACTTCTCACACTGCTGGCAGTATGGCTGGCACAGGGGTGCCAACAGCAGTGGCTGCAGCAATGAGTCTTGCCGCCCCACTCTGCCCTCCCACACCAGGTCCTACCCACCGAGCTGCGGAGGTGGCTTCTGCCCATACTGGTTGAGCCAGGCTAAACACTGTGACCGTTGTGGGCACACAAATCTGGGGGGGCATATTCTCTCCTATGTTCCCCCAATGCATTGCCTGTGCCCCCCTGCCACTGTCTATCCTTCCCACACCCCATAGACTTAGCTGCAGGATCTGCTCTCCATGTTGCCTGGCTGCCACATGCATGTGTGCGCATGCACATGCATGTGGTGCCCCCTGCCTGATTACCTTCCTTTCTCTCCTCCCAGCCCCAAGCAGTCTCTTGCAGGCCTGAACTCTGACAGCCTGCAAGGGGAAACCCGCAGTTTCTCATGGTTTTCTTCTTTAAAGGAAAAAATCTATGTTTTTCCATGGCAAACAGAAAACCCAGATCCTTGTTTATTTGTATGCACTGCGTTAACTTATGATAAAGCACAAGGAACATCTATTTTTTTCAAAAATGCATACAAGATATGATCCATTTTTAAAGTTTGTTTGCAACCCTTTCATATATTTTTGTGACCCACTTTTGGGTTGTGACCCATGAGTTGAGAAATGCTGATTTATTGTGAATTTGACAAGAAGGACAGTGGCCACTTAAAGATAAGGTAATCACAGAGAAGTAGCCTTGTTCATATTCCATGATCACAGATGAAGACCATATTTTAAGAAGAAATCACAGACATCTGCTTAAAATCTCTGACAATGAGGATGATATGAGTAAAATAGGAACAGAGACACCAGTTGAAACTAATATACAAGTTGATTCTGGGTGTGACTAGGAAGCTGAACATTCAAATGCAGACAAGAACATAGACAAACAGGGAATGTAATACAGTAGAACTGGAAGATAGTTGAAATGGCCAAAGAAATTGAGGCATGTTAGCTTTAGTTTGTAATAGCTGTTATCTTAATGTTATTTGTCTAGTTAGGATGTTATAAAAAGGGAAGAAATGACAGAGTAAGTATTGGAGAATACACACAGTGTCCAGGAAGTGTAACGTCCCAGGAGACAGTCCGGGGAGGCCAGCAGACACTTTCAAGTGAAAGAAAATGAGCAGGCCAGCCACTGTTACCTCTTACTGTAAATAGTATATAAATTTCTGTGGGTGCATCTACATGTGCTTTTAATGTGCATTAGGCTTACTGCTCAGTAAGCCTTCCCGGGAATGTATCTACACTTGTGCCCTGTTGGGTGCAGATTTGCCCCCAATGGCAGCTGCCCATGTTAGGGCTGTTCCTGCCCCGCTATGCTCCCCTGTGCCGCCAGGGGGAGCTCCAGACTCCACAGGCCCCAATGTACATGGGGCTGGGAGAGCTGTGCTGGCTGCAGGAGCAGCTGTTTCCCAGCCCTGTGCATGTGGGCACCTGTCAACATGTTCACAGACCTGGGGAGCTGTGGGGCTCCAGGAGTAGCTATCACCTAACCCCCATACATATGAAAACCTGTCAACATGTGTACGGGGTTGGGAGAGCTATGGGGCTGCAGGGGCAGCTGTCTACCATCCCTGTGCACATGTTGATAGGTCCCCATGTGCATGGGGCTTTGAGACAGCTGACCCTGCAGCTCCACAGCTCTCTCAGCCTCATTCACATGTCAATGGATTCCCATGTGCATGGAGCTGGGAGATGACTGCCTCTGCAGTGGGCACAGCTCCCCCCACATGGGGGCTTAGCTGGCCAGCAGTGCCCCACCCTCTGGGTGCCTGGGTTGACTGGGAACTAAATTGCTTCCAGTCAGCATGTACTGTGCAGTTAACTTACTACCTGTATCTACAGGTAGCCAACTGCACAGTAGGCTAATGTACTGTGCAGTAAATGCCGCACATGTGTAGACATTGACCCTTTACTGTGCAGTAGATTAGTCTACTGTGCAGTAAAGTGTTTCATGTAGATGTGCCCACTATGTAATAAAGAGTTGTTTCACATTACAAGCCTCCAGATGCTACATCCCCTTTGAATTCCAGGATCAGGTTCTTCAAGGGGAGGGAATCAGTTGGATATTAACATTGGAGACTTTTGCGTATGGTCTCTCAAGGTTTCTGATGTTGCATCTTCAGTTATCTACAAGATAGTAAGTGAGCATCTTCAGTTAAAAAAGAAAGAAAGACATTCATGGAACTGTGATCCAGTACTTTTCAGAAATAGAAGATTGGGGTTCTTTGTAAGGCTTTGTTTCTCCCTCTCCTCTTATTCCAAATGTAGCATATCTGAATTTTCTCTACCCCCAAATCTTTTAAAGCTGAGAACTCCCTCGTTGGACCAACTAAACACCACTCTTCACACTCAGGGCTTGATTTATGCACTGAAAAATGCGACCATATGTAAGAAAACTGATTGACTTTCCACATTTTTCTGGAGGTTGGGGATTTCTACTGCACAGATGCTGCATAATAAAATGCTGTGCATATCTTAGCTGTCAAAAACTCAAGAAGGAGTGGGAAGAAAGCAAAGGAAGGTCTAGTGAGGATATTCAGGTAGTTGCTTGTAGAACAACTGGTCAGAAGATCTAAGCTGTAATAGATTTCCTATCTTGGTTATAATATAGTGCTCTCCTCTGTGCCCTATGCCAAATATATTCTATTTGGTTCCTCCTTCAGCTAAGTAGGTTCTATTTAAAACATTTTATCATCTGCTACAGATACATTTACCATGGTTCTCATGCTATGTCATTTTCTGTATGCAGGAAATGTCACAAGTGCCATGCATTAAAACTGGTTCTCATGAATGACACCCAACATACAGGAATAGTATGTTAATGTTTAATAATGGTAATTACTCTATATGCACAGTGTTTGGCCCAACTAGGTTGTGATCCTGGGCTGAAGCCTGCAGTACAAATACTTATAGCAATTAACGAATTGTCGATGATTATATTATATTACCTAGCCTCCATAAAATAACTTTTCTTTCAAAAGGCTATCCTAGACTAATCTAAAACATATGGATAAGGCAAGGATTTTTTGGGGCTTGTATCTTTTATTGGATCAACTGCATGTTTGGAATACATTTAGACAAGCTTTCAAATGCAAGACATTCTTCAGTATCACTCTAACACTACCAAAAAGTGTGGATCAAATTCAGAGACCAGTGGAGCTGCACATTGTTATTCCTGGTCTAAAGTTGTCTGTGTCTCCATTGGCTTCAGGGTGGAAGACAGCAATTATTTAAAAGATGGTAAACACTGTGGGCCTGTTTCTCTTGTCCTTACCAATAGTATAAATGAATGGTTACTTGATTAAACTCAGTGGAGTTACCTTCGAGCAAAACTAATGTTAGTGAGTGGAGCAGCAGGTCACACATTTGAATGAGTAAAACAGGTAAAGCAAGGACCAGGTCCTGATCTCATTTATAATGTTGATTTTGATGGCAGAATTCAGCCATAGTGGGTTTTTTAATGGCCATTTGCGGCTTGAATTGGTTGGAGTATTTTTGTTGAGATGTACTGCTTCATTGGAGACAAAGCATGTTTGAGAGGGAAAAAAGTTTGTGTATCTAATGAGCTACGTGGTTGAGGATGTGGGCGATCCAGGTCATGATTAGGACACTTTTACCTGTAAGGGAGAGAGACACTCACCCGCACAAACACACACTTTCACAAAGGTATTCTGCTCTCACTCCAAAGTGGAAGAAAAACAAAATTAAAAACCTTGAAAGAGCCATGAAACAAAATTGTCATTCTCCGGTTATCTCCAGGTGCCTGGTGATTATAATTTGCTGTGCCAGCTTAATAGAAACCATGGCAAATGGAAGAGTTAACTTCTGCAGTGTCCCAAAGGCAGAGTTGCATTATCCTGTGACTTCCTGGAAGATACAGTAATGAGTATCTCCCCCATACCACATGCCATCTTTTCCTGTTGATTGGTTTCTCCCAAGAAAAGAGGTTAACTTTGCAGAAAGGAAAGAAAGCATGCAAAGAAGAGGGAGAGGGGATGTTTTCTTAGGATAGAATATGTTGTTATATAACAAACTAGAGAAGAGAAATATTACTGTGTTGGAAAGAAAAAAATGCTCTAAGATCAAGATCAAAATCCATTTCTTTGTTTTTTGTTTTTAAATATATTCGTAGTACAGCCTGAGAAACAGGAAGCCAGAGACTGTAAATTATATACCAGAGGTGGCACTCTGCTACAAATTGCAATTCTAAATGTCATAGGCTGTAAGTCTTTCTCACTTCTCTCATCCTCCTCCCCTTTTTTCTGAAATAAATATTATTCTGTAACACATATTCAAAATAAACAGCTTTGGTTGCCATTTCAGAATAGTACCTTTCCATAATCTCAAACCAACTAAACAAATGACATCTTTCTCTCTGCCTTTTAGAAATCCAGAAATCTCAAGCTAATCTTTTGCTTCTGATACCCACTAAGTTTTGATTAGGACTTTTTATCTCTTACTGTTATTAGAGACCAGGTCAATGCTGTTCCATTTACACTGTAAGTTTTTACCACTCCATGGATGTCAGGAATAATTTTTTATCTTCTTTTTTCTTTTTTTTAATCCCCTCTTAATCATATCATGATGCACCTTTTTCAAATCTATAGTTTTACTGCGTAGGGTTTTTAATCTTTGCAGAACTCCTAACCAGTCATATCCATAAAGAAATGAAAAAAACCCTGGTATTCACATCACTTGATGTGGCTGGTTTTTTGGGCTCTGCAAAGATTAAAAACACAGTAAGACTTGAGAGCATCCTAGAGGGAATATAGAGGTTGCTATTAATACATTCTTTCTTTGAACAGAACTGATTTAAGGGCTTGGAAATAGAAGGAAAATGACTGTTTAAAGCAATAGACAAGATTTGAGATTTTGGAGACATAGTGCAAGAGTATTATTGTAAAAAGGAACTGCAAAAGTAATCTGAAACAATGCAATAGTTACCATAAATGTTCATTACCTCTTATATACATGTAGATGTGTAGATATATGTAGTTAACACAGGGAAAACAGTAGCATTCATTCCTTTTGTGTGATGTGGCAGAACCTCAGCTACTTTCACAGGGTGTGTTGAGTAAAGCTGGGTATGAAGCAGCAGTGGTTTGAAACACTATAAACAACTGGCATTAAGAGAGCTAGGGTACCATATATGGAAGGATAGTATTGCCCCAATAGACACCCTTCAGTCATAAAGAGGGCTGCAAGTGATAAGGAAGGCTTCAGTTGGCCCACAGAAAGGAGGCTGGTATGAGTCCATGGATAGGCTCCTAATGTCCCAACATGCAGCCACATTGTGAGGGTTGCAGTATCAGGGGAGTTCTAGAGAATGAGAAGGGAGGGAGAATGTGAAGAGCCTGAGGTCAGGCAAAAAAAGAAAGTGGGCACAGAGATATACCAAAGCAAAGAGAAATAGGTGGCAGAGAGGCAGAGACAGATCGGGAGGAGTAGGGGAGTGGAGTGGTGCAGTTGTACCCCACCTTTGATTCTTGCTTCACCCAAATTTTAAAACAAACTGCCCAACAATGGCAGCATCTGTTCTATTCAGATAGCAGGGAGTCAATAGACTTCATGGCTCATTATAATCTGCCTGATTCCTTCTAAACTCTTCATTCTGCAGGTGTTAATGACCTTCTTTCATTTTTTAATAATTTTAATGTTCCACTACTTAAGCTAGGTTTTTGGTTGTAGCTATGTTGGTCTAAGGACACCCTCCCTGTGCCTGACGAAGGGTGACTGCACCCGAAAGCTTGCTAAGAACTTTTTTCCAACTACTCAGTTGGTCTAATAAAAGATACCACATCTACCCAAAGAACCTTGACTACTTAAGCAATTATTTCTTTGCAGTTCTGCTGTCTGCTAGCTGCTCCTGGTAATGTAGCTCCTATTGCACAGCCCTGTGGACTGTTTTTAACTCTAGCTAAAACCATTAATTCAGGCAAACATTAACTCAGGTATGGAAATAACTTTCAGTGAAGCAGTGGATGTGCTGTCAAGATATTCAAGAAGAATAGATTTTGTTTTATGAATCTGATAGAGGTATAGATTTAATTCTAATGACTACAGGGTTAATGAAACAACTTTTGGGTATCTTTGGCCTAGTTTGTTGTGGTTTTAATGCATAATACACTAAATTACATATAGCAAATTAATGCACATTCCAATAAAGTTGAATTTATTTTTGCTTCAATCTTAAACAGCATAATATAGCCTTAGATCCCTAGCATATTAGTAAAGCTTTTAGTTTCTTTTCACCTGGAGAAAACTATCTATTGTGTTCAACATGATGATGTGCCTCACCATCTATACCTCGCTTGTCAAAATCCTACATCTGCCCATGGGGAGAGAGGTTAGGAATGGGAAAAAGAAAGGGCTGAAAGAAGGCACTGTTGTGACAAAGGAGTCTATTAATAAGGTTTGAATATCTTTTGTTAAGAAAGATGTAAGAGAAGCTTTTGAGCACAAAATGCCCTTCCTGAGCTCTGGGAAATATAGCCTAAGCTAAATACCAGTTAAAACAATTACTTCTGTTTAACACCATTATGTTAATGAAATTGATCACTTAAAAAGGAAGTGGGCAGTAAACCTGGGAAGCCAAGAGAAGTTACCAGGAGCAGTTACAGACCAGTTTTAAAACAGTTCCTGTAGATCAGGGGTGGGCAGTTATTTTGGGTGGAGGGCCACTTACCCAGTTTTGACAGGCTGTTGAGGGCTGCATGGGTAGCCCCGCCCCTTCTCAGGTGCCCCACCCCTTGACAGGAGCCCCGCCCCCTGGTCACCATCTTGGGACCAATGTCCCAGGGCCAGCACCCAGGGAGAGGGGGGAGCTGGCCCAGCTCCATACAGCCCCTGCAGGCTGGGACCCCATGCTCTGGCCACCCTGCTCTGGGCCCCGCCGGCACTGGCCCCAGGACACTGGTACAGGCCCCGTGCTCCCAATGGCTCCCTGCCCACTCACTACTAGTGCCCCCCAGCCCCACAGTACAGGCAGGGGGCAGCGCACAGCCCCAACCCCCTGCTCGCCGGCAGGGAAGAAGCTGGTGCTGAGTGTGGGGAAGAGCCCCCTGTGGCCAGTGCTCCCTGCTGCAGGCACTCACAGCCCATGCAGGGCTGTCTGGAGCAGGCACGGGCAGCCCCACACAGGCTGCAAGAGGCTACAGTGTGGGGCACTGGCCATGGGGCAGGCAAGAGGCCACTTTTCCCTGTGCTCAGAACAGCTTGTAACCTGGCCCCACTGCCAACCTGGGTCCTGCCGGCTCTGGGCTTGTCCATTGGGGTTGCACACAGTGGCAGAAGCTGCAGCCCCCCTGCTTGCTGCTCTGGGCAGTGTTGGCTGTTGCTGCCTGCCCGGAGCTTGCACGCTGGGCAGCCCACATGCGGCTGTGGCAAACACTGCCTGGCGTGGTAAGCAGGGGGGCTGCACCTGCTGTTGCCACGTGCAACCCCGACGGGCAAGCCTGGAGCCAGTGCAGGTTCCAGGTTGGCAGTGGGGCTGGGTTACAAGGTGGTGCTAAGCATGGGGAAAAGCAGCTCCTCCCTGCCCCATAGAGGGCGCCCCATGCTGCAGCCACTTGCATCCAACCTGGGGCTGCGTGTGCCTGCTCAGGACAGCCCCATGTGGGCTGTGAGCGGCTGCAGCAGGGAGTACTGGCCACGGATCAGGGGAGGGGCCGCTTTTCTTTGTGCCGGGAGGGAGCCCAGGGAAAAGCTGAGTGCAGTGGGGGGAAAAGCGGCCCCTCCCCTGATCCGTGGCCAGTACTCCCTGCTGCAGCCGCTCACAGCCCACATGGGGCTGTCCTGAGCAGGCACAGGCAGCCCCAGGTGGGCTGCAAGTGGCTACAGCACGGGGCGCCAGGCACTGGGTGGGTGAGGGGCCGCTTTCTCCCCACCCCACACTCAACTTTTCCTCGGGACACTTTTTCCCGGGCTCCTTCCCTGTCCGGGGTCCTCCCCCCCTTGCCCCCCTTACCTGAGGTTCCAGTGTGGGACAGCACAGCACGGGGCGCCAGGCACTGGGGGGGTGGGGGGCCGCTTTCTTCCCACCCCACACTCAACTTTTCCTCGGGACA
>NW_005841837.1:2689815-2720015 GCF_000455745.1 Alligator sinensis
GGGTGGGGCTGGGTGGGCTCTGCTGTTGTGGGAGTCCACCGGGCTTCACCTGGGTCCTACTGCCCTTGGTTCCTATCATTTTTAACAGGAACTAAGGGCAGATAAATATTAATTTTCTAAATATTTTAGGGGCCCTGCAGGCCAGATAGAATGGCCTCATGGACTGGATCTGGCCCGCAGGCCATATTTTGCCCACCCCTGCTGTAGATGTATCTAATTATGTAAAAGAACCATTGAAAAGAAAGAGGGCCATTGTCACCTGTGCGGCATGAAGAGTCTTGGAGAGGGTGCAATTAAGATAAAATGGTCCATAACACCATTGTTTGTGTTAACTTTATGTTTTTGGGCTGGCACACTTAAGAATTGTTGTTCCTGTGCTCTGCAGGTATCGCACATATATTGCATAGACCCTTCAAGACAAGGTTTTGAGGTCAAAGTTGGAGTGGTTCTCTGATAAGTATTCTCTCACTGATGACTGGGTGTTTCTGTTCTTTATCACTTCTGTGAGAGTTCATTATGGAGCCTGGTGGTTGTTTAATTTTACCCACATAGTTTCCATATGAGTATTATATGAGGTGCAGCATGTATTGTGATAGGCGCATGTAGGATCCCTGGATTCTGATGGCTTTTTTTTCTTTGTGGGGTGTGTTGATTGTGGTGCTGGTGAAGAGATATTAGCAGGTCTTGATTTTGCTTAGGCAGAGTCTTGTTTTGTTTGGTGTTTGTTTACCAGTGGGGAATTTATTTTTGGTGACTTTTTGGTTGTTCGAAAACCAACATGGGGGAGAGCATGGGGATCTCTTTTTCAAGCTGTGATTCTCTTCAAATACAGGTTGTAATTGTTTAGCAATCTTTCTAAGAGGTTCCAGTGTGGATTGGCATGTAGTGGGTGGGAATTTTCTTTTTTCATTGTAGTAGGTTCAAGATTGGTATCTGGTGGTTTGTTCAAGTAAATGATGTCTGATGTCAAACAAACATTGCTTCTTGCATGTCTTCTGGACAGTTGCAGCCACCAGACTGTACAGCACTATTTTATGCTTTTGTCAGGACTTCCTGTTGACTTGCTGTTTACAGTGATCCCAACTAACTGAGGAATGGGATGGAAGCATGCTGAGATCCTAGAATGGAAGGTATTAGGGTCATTATTTGGGTCATAATTTACAAAGCTAGAAGGAAACATTGCTTTCATCTACTCTGACCTCTAGCATAATGAAGACCACAAGATTCCTCTGAATTAATTCCTTTTGGAACTAGACCAGATCTCTTAGAGAAAACACCTAATCGTGATTTTAAAATTTTCAGTAGCTGAATCCTCAACAACCCTTTTTCCTGTAGTTGACTACTCTTACTATAAAAAATGTGTATCTTATTTCTGATTTGCATTCATCTATCTTCACTTTCCAGCCACTGAATCTTCTTGGGCTTAGCCCACTAGATTGAATAGCCCTCTATTTTAAAGTTGTGTTCCCCACATGGATACTTCTAGAGTATAATCAAGCCGCCTCTTAAGTTTCTCTTGGTCAAGCTCAGCTGATTTTCAGTCCTGTCATCATTCCTGTCGCTCTTCTCTGAACCCTGTCCAGCATGTGTGGGCATCTTTTTTCAACTGTGAACTCCAGAACAGGGAACAGAATGCCAGTAGGGGTTTGCACCAAGAAACCAATGTAGAGGAGAGAGGGAAGCTAGACTGCATTTAAACTGCTTGCTGCTTTCCTGTGCTCATTTAACTCAAACTCAAATAGCTACTTTTGGGAAAGATTGAGAGAGGCTTCTGCATGATAAGGAGCATCCATTTCCTGTGTTCATTCACAAGCAACTACAATCACAGCTGTTGACTTAGGGTAAAATATAAACTGCTCCTTTTTTGGATCTACTAAGATTAATGATGGCAAGAAGGCATTGGGGAAATTAAGTGGCACTTCCACTTACCCCTACTTTCTTGCCATTCAACATGGAAAGGAGAAGTAGACTTGGCATTCAGAATCCCTGCAATGTGCCTGGCTGATGCCAGAGGCCCTGTGATTCCCCTTGTGGCACCTCTACCTCTGCCTGACTACTATAACTCAGCCTTTGGCATTTCAACTCTACAACTATTTCTGCCTCTTTTCCCACATATGTTTCTGGGATGGTTTGTCAGCTGATTTTGAAATGAATGTAATATGGTGTGTTTGAATTCAGCTGTTTACTGCAGGTGCATTTTAAAGTTGAAAAGTGGCAGAGATTAAAAGAAGAAAACAGGAAAAATAAAATTACTCTTAAAAATAACAAACCTACAGAGCACCAGAGGCCAAACTGTAGATCAGAACAATCCCATGGTCCAGGGGAGTTGTGGCTGTGAACCCAGAGCCAAATCAGTCCATTGTGGCTCTGTCTCCTAACTGCAAGGTGGGAAACCAAAACCCTTCATCAGATCATATTTAAACTAGGGCTGGATACAGGTGTCTTTGGGCCAAGGCTCCATTGTCATCCAGCAGTGACAGAATACATTTAATGAGGAACAAATCAGGTGCATGAAGTTTATTAAAAATGGAAAAAAAAACCCAGAAAACCCTGCGAGGCTATAGAGGAAAATGTCATTTAAGCCTAACATATGGGGGCTGGTCTGACATTGCTTACTGTCACAAGTATATTCATACAGGCAATCCGATTAACACTACAAATTACTCAGTTATTATAAACATCTTGGATTGGAATCCTTTCTCTCTGTCTTGACACTCCAGTGGATATATTGACTTTAAAGGAGTTATTCCTGATTTACATCAATGTAAATGGCTAGAGAAATTGGTCCATTGACATTATCCATGTCTGATCCATGTCTAATAAAAAGTGACTTACTAAAATAACAAATGGTTTATATTCTTATTTTGGTAGAGACCAGCCTAAAAATTATATCTTCCAGTCCAAGTAAATATGAAAGGGCTGCCAAATCTGCCTATATAAATCCCAATGATCTCATATATTTTCATCATGTAATTAAAAAAGAGAGGAGAGAAGTGTTCACACTCCATATTAAGAACAGAGGCAAAAGGTTAGTTTATTTTAGCATTTTCGGAACAGCAAGTGATGCAAAGGTATCGGTTTGATAAACAAAATATTAATATCTATGATGCAGTCAAAGGAAAAATATGTTGCTATTTTAAGTTAATTATCATTCCATCTTGGTATCAAAGAAATTGGTTATTTCTTACCCTGCATATATTTTTCATTTTGGTTTCAGAGGATGCATAGTTTGAATGAAGAGAAAAAAGATGTCACAAATATTTCTATTATTCAATTAAAAGATAATTTGTATATTCAGGAGAAAATGGGCATTGATCTGCATTAGAAACAATCAAGTCATTCATTGCAAAAAAAGATTTAGCCCTCTTCTGTGTTCAGAAGTCACTTGTGCACGGATGCTTGTTTTTGTGAATGCTTTATTTTCTAGTGTTTGCCATTTAACTTAGGAGGATAAAAAGGGGGTTCTCATCATCTGTCTGTTATACATGGGATGATGAGTCACCTAATTCAATTGATTGTATTTCTGCTTACTGTTTGACATCTGAATCCTTCTTTCACCATTAGATGTTACTTAAAACATAACTGAAGCTCTGTCATTACTCTATCTGCTGGGGCACCTTTTGCATGTCCTCTATGATACTGAGTCCTGTAAGTTTTCACTTTCTAAGCAGGACTCTCAGTTGGACTGTGTTTTGTCTTTCCTCCAGATGGCTTCATGATTAACTCATGTCCTAGAGTTTTCCACCTTCTTTCCCAATACACTTTAGACATAACGGGCTGTTGAGCTGTCTGACGAATCTCAGCATTTGCTATAATTTTATTCCATTTAATACCTAGTATTTTTTCTAGGCATTTGCTTTCGAAGGCGTTTAGACATCTGTCTATACCTTTGGTGGATTTCCAGCTTTCATATCCATATGTTAAGGTAGAAATAACATTTGAGTTGAAGATTTGCAGTCTGGTCTTTAGTTGTAGATTTTCAAAGGCCAAATCTTGCTGGAGTTATATAATGCATCTGGTACCACATTAACACCTGACACCTTTTGGACATCTCCATTTACTTCCCCATGACTGCCACAGTCTATATGTTGGCTCATTCCTGTGTTTCTTCGTCTTCAGAGGGAATGTTGGAGTTTCTGGGATTCTCTTGGATCTGTTACTTCACATCTAATCATTAACCCCATCTTTTTATGGTAATGGATAGTCTTGTGGCCACCACTTGCACATTGGTTGAAAGGCATCTTAGAAGAGTTATGTTTTCAAGATCTTGCATACTGTTGTTGAGTCATGTGATGTGCTGTGTTGTATCCATACACACTTTCTCATAACGAGTTGGAGTTAGCAACTGGCTGACTGCAATGAGAATGACAATATCAAGTGCTGAAAAGCTAGCAGGATGTGACCCAGTGCCTATTGAAGGTACACCAGTGGGGTTCATAATGAAAAGTGACTGGAGAAGGAGACATGACATACAGAAAGATGTTCCAATTAGGTAAAATCCGCTCCAACCACGTGAATCCAGAATGTAAGGAGTCTGACATATATGGAGTAAGCAGAAGTAGAGGAAGTAAAATAATTTTTTGAAATACAAGAATGTGTGTGTGTGTGTGTGTGTGTGTGTGTGTGGGGGAGGGGGGTTATCTGTACATTATGCTTCTCTTCCTAATCTAGCCTTCAGTCCACCTCTGGCTGCTAATTTTAGTTTATGAACTTGAATAGTAGTCACAGCTTCTTTGAACCTGGTGTACACAGAGTATTGGAGCCACTGAATCTGCATAAGTTGAATCTTTGTTCCCTGACCTGACTTGCCTGAGCTCTTCATTGGCTTCCATTCTGGACTACACTTTAACATCACACACATTATACTAGGTGCCTCAAATAACACTGCATGGTTATTCCTCAGGCCATCTCCCCCTTCCCAATAACCTTGTACATTCTTTACAGTTCCTAAAAAAAAACAACAAAATAACACCCCTTTTCACATAAACTTTCCAAACAGCACATAATAAACATTGCAAGCATGCTCCAGTTGAGTAGCCATGTAGATTGTGAACAAATGTTTGCAAATGTAATTGTGGAAAGGTTTGACCAGCTGTAAGAAGCATGCAACTGGGAGCTCAAGAGCATTTTTTGCAAGATTGTTCTCTTTTGCAAGAGAAATTACATCCAGTGGGATAGATCTTCAGCTGGTATAAATCAGGATGGGACCTACTGAAGTCAATAGAGTTGTCTCTGTTTTCACCACAGTCAATACTTTATTGGCTGATGCAATCATTATATCTTCTAGTGAAGTTAGTGGAGATAGGCTGAATTATATAACCCAAAGGTGTGGCTACACTTTAGGTACACAGTGATACAAGCTGACATCACTGCTGTAGTTGCCTAAGTGACTTCAATCATGGAATTATAGAAAATTAGGGCTGGAAGGGACCTCAGGAGGCCATCTAGCACAACACCCTGCCCAAAGCTGGATCAGCTCAAACTATATCACACCAGCCAAGACTTCATCTAGTCAGGTCTTAAAAACCGCCAAGGACAGAGATTCCACAACCTCTCTGGGTAGCTCATTCCAGTGCTTTACTGCCCTCCCAGCAAGAGAGTTTTTTCTAATGTCTAACCTAAACTTCCCTTGCTGCAACTTGACCCCATTGTTGCTTCTTCTGTTATCTGCCACCACTGAGAACAGTCTAGCTCCATCTTCTTTGGAACCACCCTTCAGGTAGTTGAAGGCTGCTATTAAATCCCTCCTCAGTATTCTGTTCTCTAGACTAAATGAGTCCAGTTCCCTCAGCGTATCCTCAGAAGTCAAGTGCCCCAACCCCCTAACCATTTTCATTGCCCTTTACTAGACTCTCTCCAATTTTTCCACATCCTTTCTGTAGCAGGGGGGTGGGGTGGGGGGGCAAAACTGGACACAGGACTCCTGATATGGCCACACCAGTGCCAACTAGAGGGGAATAATGCTTTTTTTCTCGATCTGCTGGTAATTCTAGTGCCAATGCAGCACAATGTAGTGCCAACATTAGCCTTCTTGGCAACAAGGGCACACTGTTGGCTCATATTCAGCTTATTGTCCACTGTCACCCCCAGGTCTTTTTCTGCAGAGCTGCTGCTTAGCCAACCGGTTCCCAGTCTGTACTGGTACATGGGATTGTTCTGTCCTAAGTGCATTTGTTCTTATTGAACCTCATGAGATTTTTTTTGGTCCATCCTCCAATTCGTCTAGGTCTCTCTGAATCCTTGCCCTACCCTCCAGTGTATCTATTACTCCCCCCATCTTGGTGTCATCTGCAGACTTACTGAAGGTGACACCACCCTGTTTTTCAGGTCATTGATGAAGATATTTAGCAAAACCAGCCCCAGGATCAGCTCCTGGGGCACTCCACGTGATACCAGCTGCCAACTAGACATCGACCCATTGATTACTACTTTCTGAGCCTGATGACTCAGCCAGTTTTCTATCCACCTTACAGTCCATTCATCCAACCCGTACTTCTTACTGAAGGTGACACCACCCTGTTTTTCAGGTCATTGATGAAGATATTTAGCAAAACCAGCCCCAGGATCAGCTCCTGGGGCACTCCACGTGATACCAGCTGCCAACTAGACATCGACCCATTGATTACTACTTTCTGAGCCTGATGACTCAGCCAGTTTTCTATCCACCTTACAGTCCATTCATCCAACCCGTACTTCCTTAGCCTGCTTGTGAGAGTGTTGTGGGAAACTATTATCAAAATTGTTACTAAAGTCAAGGTATATCACATTCACTGGTCTCCCCACATCCACAGAGCAAGTCATCGTGTTCATAGAAGGCAGTCAGGTTGGTTAGACATGACTTGCCCTCGGTGAATCCATGCTGACTGTTTCTGATCACCAGAGATCAGGTTTTTCCTTCTGTGACAGAAAAACGTGGTAAAACCTGGATTTTCTCTTTTAAAGGAGAAAAACAGGGGAAATGGAGGGTTTCCCCTTGCAGGCTGGCAGAGTTCCAGCCTGCAAGGAGCTGGGGGAAATGGGAGGAGGGCGGTTAGGCAGGGGGGCGCCATGTGCATGGCTGCACATACACTTGCACATGGTCACCAGGCAGTCTGGAGAGCAGCTCCTGCAGTTAAGTCTGGTGGGGGAGTGGGCAGAAATTGAGGCCCCCAAAGTGAGGGAAGGAGGGAGTTGGGCAGGGCTGGGGCTGTGGAGGTGGAGCCCAGGTGGTGTGAGGAGTTTGAGGCCCAGGGCTGGAATGTGTAGCTTCCGGGGCCAGGCAGGGAGTAGGACGGAGCTGTAGGCAGCTCATCTAGGGGCGGGGCTGGCTCCCAACTTCTGTATGCACCACAAAGCAATGAGAGGGGACAGCTGGAGCTTGAGCTGGAGCTGGACCCATGTCCTGGTGAATGAAGGGGGCAGGGGGAGCTCTGATTTTCCATGATAAGAACCCCCAAATCAAATGTCAAAATTTATAGGTATTTAGAATGTATTTTATTTTCATGATTGAGGCACTGGTAGGCTTCCAAATTACTTACAAATTCTAAATATATCAAACATTATGTTCAATTAGTGTTCCATTTTAATCATGGAAAAATGTGGATTTGGGGATTTTTAATCAGAGAATTTGTTCCCCACTCTCTCAAATAAGAGAATTTGCAATTTTGAAACAGAGAAAACCAGGATCCCTGGAGCACCTTGTCCTCCAAGTACTTAGAATTGGATTCCTTGAGGACTCGCTCCATGATTTTTTCCAGGGACTGAGGTGAGGGTGACTAGTTCCTTGAATCCTCCTTCTTGCCATTCTTAAAGATGGACACTATACTTGCCCTTTCAAATTATCCAGGACCTTTCCCAATTGCTGTGAGTTTTCAAAGATAATGGCCAGAGGTTCTTCAATCACATTGGCGAACAACCTCAGCACTCTTGGGTGCAACATGTCCAGCCCCGTGGACTTCTACATATCCAGCTTTTCGAAATACTCTCTAAACTGTTCTTTCCCCTCTGTTGGCTGCTTACCTTCTCCCCAAACTGTGCTGTCACATGCAGTAGTCTGGGAGCTGACCTTGCCTGTGAAGAGTGAGGTAAAAGAGGTGTTGACTGCTTCAGCCTTTTTTGCATCATCTGTCAGTAGATTGCCTTCCCCATGAAGTAAGTGACCAACACTTACCCTGACCTTCCTCTTGTTGGTGGCCTAATTGTAGAAACCCTTCTTGTTACCCTTCACGTCCCTTGCTAGCTGTAACTCCAAGTGCATTTGGCCTTCCTGATTTGATCCCTGCAGGCCTGAGCAGTAATTATATGCTCCTCCCTACTTGTTTGTCCAAGTTTCCATTTCTTTCAAGCTTCCTTTTTGTGTTTCAGCTCACTGACGAGTTCCCTGCTAAGCCAAGCGGGTCTTCTGCCATACATGCTAGATTTCCTGTGCACTGGGATGGTTCGTTCCAGTGCCCTCAGTAATGTTTCTTGAAAATACAACTCCTTTCCCCCTCAGACTGGCCTCCCAGAAGATTCTGCCCATCAGTTCCCTGGATGGGTAGAAGTCTGCTTTTCTGAAATCTAGTGTCCTTACTCTGCTGCTCTTCTTCCTTCCTTTCTTCACAATCCTGAACTCAATCATCTTGTTGTCATTGCTGCCCAAGTTGCCATCCACTATTATCCCCCCCACCAATTCTTCCCTGTTTGTGAGCAGCAGGTCAAGAGGAATATGGCCCCTAGTTGGTCAGTCCAACGCTTGCACCAGGAAGTTGTCTCAAAAGTCTCCAAAAATTTCCTGGGTTGCCTGTGCACTGCTGTATTGCCCTATGTGGAGATGTCAGGGTGATTGAAGTCCCCCCTGAGAACTAGGGCCTGTGATCAGGAAACTTGCAGGAGCTGTTTGAAGAAAGTCTCATCTACCTCATCTCTCTGGTCTGCTGATATATAAAAGATACCCAACCCTTGTTGCTTTGACCCTATCCCAGGGACTTTCAACAGGCCCATATTCAATTCAATTCTGGAGCTCTGAGCAGTCTCTTTTATGTAAATAGCAACTCCTCCTCCCCTTCCTCCCTGTCTGTCTTTCCTGGACAGTTTATACCCATCCATGCCATTACTCTTGTCAGGCGAGCTATTCTACCAAATCTCTGTTATTTCAATTACATCATATTCCATGACTGTGTGAAGACTTCTAGTTCTTTCTCGTGTTTCTCAGGCTCCATGCAGTTGTGTACAGACACCTGAGATAATTAGCTTATTGCCTAACTTTCTCAGTAGGAATGAGGAGGCCTCCCCTGGTACACCCTCCTGCTGTGCTTTCTTTGGGTCACCTGCTTCCCTGCTTACCTCAGGGCTTTGGTCTCCATTCCCTGGTGATAAAGCTTTATCCTAAGACTGAATGGATACATGCATGTCCCATTTGAAATAGATGTAGACCTTATGGGATCAAGCTTTGAGGATAGAAAGTGCTCAGCACCTTACAAAAATCACTCAAGGTCTTACAGGATTGGTTGCGCTTTGAGGTTCCAAAGCCATTCATAGTTGCATCTTATCTTATGTTCAAAATGCATTATTCGCAAATTTGATCCTCTTTGGGGTAAGGACACCAAACCAGTGCTTGAAACCTGAGTGCCCTTTTCCAGAATTGAAATGAGTCTTACTGTACTTATGATATGACTTAGCTGACAGCTGTCATGTGGGAGATAGATGGTCTCTAATTGATATAGGTTAATGTTTAAGCTATATTTGATTAGCACTTTTATCCTTTTAAATGGTTAAAGGAATAAGGAAAGATGGTATTATTCTAATACCAAGAGAATACTGTGCTTGTGCATGTGTGTGTACATATATGCTAAATACACATGCTCAAATAATATGAAAGAGTGGCAGTCATTGGTGAATGTTACATTTATGGACATTTTCATTAAAACTATGGTTTGTCCCGTAAAGCCTTTTCATCTTTTACATAAATCCCAAATGCCTTACATATACAAAGCTGCCTTACATATACAAAACAAAACTTAAAGTGTGAACATGGATAGATATATATAAGCGTGGCTACATATACATACATGCTTCTGTGATTGTTGACCAGTTTACATTGCTTGTCAAGAGAGATTTTTGCATCAAAAATCATGTCAGGTCTGGTCCAAAGACCTTAAGATTTAGTCAACATGACAAATTCTGTAACTGAAGGCAGAAGTTTGACAATAAGATTTTCTGTACCTTGCACAGATGAAAGTTTTAAATGTAGGTGCCATCCAGGAGCCCACTGTGTGATCATGGTAGTACCATTACCTAAGGGACTAGCTTAGCAACTCTGAAAGTCTATTATGGAGTTACTCCTTCTAGTGAATCTCTTGGTTTGAAAATGTCAGTATAGAAGTTCTAGTGTCACAGTTTGGATATGGTTCTCATCTTCTACAAGTTTGAGTGTTTAGGCTGATGGTTCAGGTTTGGCATTACTGTAATCAAATGCATGGATATGAAAATTAAAGTGTTCACAACTATTGGACAGATCTGAAAATATGCTATTCTCATTAAGGAGTATTAAGCTTCAAGTTGAATATAACTCTGTAGTTCTATCTGGTCTTCAGACAGCTACATATTTGATAATTGCACATTTGATAAATAATTCATGGCAGCGTAGTCATGGAAATTAAAAAAAAAGGCTAGACAATCTGTGCTTCTGGAATAGCACAAAAATAAGTTTCAGCCAAGAGCTTCACCAGCCCAATGCCTCTTTTCTGATAGCAAAGCCATAAATACCTGGTTGTTTCCAAGACTCTGTGAATGTTGTTTTGTTTGTGTGTATATCACTGGATTGACCTCACTAGATTTAACCTCATGTGACTGGATCTATTCATGGAAGATTAGATGACAAATCCTATTGGGCAAACTTAAACCAGATCTGATGTAATCATCATGGTGAATGCATTTCTTGATTGACTGTAATGGAGATGGTTAGGGTTCTGTTCCTTCAGAAGATATATGTGTGTATTCCTATGCCCAAAAAAGGCCCAATTAGTGCTAATTCTTTTTGTCACTGGAGACCAACCTGTTTCATAAAACTCACACTCCTTTTGCACACTTGATGCTTCTATGCACATTTTTAAAGCAGTCCCTTGTATTTTTCCAGTCATAATGGAGATGTTTAGTTATGATTAAGCTGTTCAAATACAATAAAGGCACCAAACATGAATTTAAACTTGCCAAAGTCCAAAACTTAGTAGAATGTAACTATATGGAGAAACAAAACTATATGAACAGAACTATATGAAGAAAAAAAACAAAACTCCAAAATTATTTTTTTCTTTAAGTGCTAGAGCGACACCTCTAGTGATGAAAGGTCAAGACGTGCGTGTGTGTATGTACGCATGTAAGGGATGATTCCATTTTTGGGGGTCCCACTTTACAATATTTTAAAGGAGATCTGTTATTAGGAAGTACTAAACACCTGCTCTTGTTGAATCAAGCTCTTTGTAGGAATCTCAAATTGAGCTTCAGAATCTCTTGTCCGTCATGAAGATCTCATCCATATGTCTTTTACTTATAGAACAAGTATAGCACAAGCAGTGGCAGTCCAAGTTTTTGCTACCAGACTCTAACCAGTGTATCAGAAAGGGATCTTCTTTAGAGGTAAGAAAAAGGCCAATCTCTGAAGTCATTGGGGGTCTGCTTCAGTGAACATTGGAAGGACTGATATTGATTTTTGTAGAAACTGGCTGAAATCCTTGGCCCCTTTACTTATTTTAGCAAAGATGCTGGTTGCAACAATAATTTTTCTGAGAGGAACCTGCCCACGAGGACCTGGACTGAGTTTACGAGCCAACCTATTTCATATGAGCTCCAGTAGAGATGACAAAGGTATTGACTTTCAGCTTTTGCTTCTCTGGACAGGATTTAAACCAATGAATGAGAGATGAAAGGCTCCACATTCCATTACCAGTTCCCTGAACTACTCTGGGCCCCATGGTAATGACCTTCAGTCACTTTCGACATGACCTACAGTTGCTGTCTGAGCCATTGAAATAAAAGAAGGGAAAAAGCTACAGTTTTTGCTAACATTTTCCTTTTAGCTCTGTTAAACTACAGTTTACATGTTTTATGAGATTAATGTCCCTTGCTTCTGATTACAAGAATCTGATCGGCATATTAATTAGTATAAAAAATACCACAAAAAAACACCCAAACGATGAACAGCTGCTATTTTGCTGCTGAATCCATTCAGGGTATGTAATTTTTTATGAGAAATTTATTGTGAAAAGGGTTTTTTTCTTATTTTTTTAAACTGTCATTAATCCAGGCTGTTATATCTTGCACTTAAGGCATGGAGCGACGTAGAGATCCATTGTGTTGACTGCTGGAGATGACGTACTTTAAATTATAGGTTTTTGCTGGGGTGACCTGGAACTAAGCAGGTATGCTATAAGTTAAATTGTTTGGCATGCAGCTTGTTTTACCTGGGTGTAAATAGAGTTCTATATTCTCTGTCACATCTACATATCACCTAGATCTTTACGTGGTTGTGCTTTGGGTTTGAACCAACAAACTGCTGAGTAGCACCTATTCAGTGATAGCTGTGGGCACTCAATATAGTGATTGATAAAACCCAGCACCTGACAAAACATGCTTCATCCTGTGTTAGTCTTTAGTTCAGGAAAGTCTTTAAGCATGCAGGTAATCCCATGGTCTGAAATGGGACTATTCACTCATTTACAATTGAGACCTGTGTTTAGGGCCTTCCTGATTTGGTCTTAATGGTCCTGATCCTGAAAGGTGTGGCTGAGCTCTTGTGCCCAGCACCTTCCACGATCAATGTGTAATGCCTGATTTTCCTTGGAACATTGCACGTATGTTATGGATGTTGTAGAATGGGATCACTGGGGTACTTATATTGCTAGCCACACTCCTGAGCTGAACAACTGTTGTTTATACTACTTTCTTTATGACCAGAATGCTTGCTGGATGAAGTCAACACTGAAGATGTTCTTGATTATGTTACAGAATGCCACAGCCTCTGAATATAGACAAGGAGTATGGAGAACCAGGAGACTGGAACACAAATAAAGTATATTCCAGAACAGGTTTAAAATAGAAAAATATTTTATCTGGCCAGACATAAATTCAGAGTTTACTTCTGTAGAAACCCAATGCCCAGACATCTTATTCTTTTAACAGCTTCATTTTCAATAGGTATTTATTTATGAGTATGGCTAGATTGGGTTACCACTAATGCTTCCTACTTCTGCAGAAAAAAAGATATTTCTTCTCAGGTAGATTGTGTGAATAGCTCAAGTTATGACTGTGAATAACTTCTGTTCCACAGGGGATATATTCATTGGATAGGTCTACTGGCTTAATTATATAGAGTAATTTATATGCTCCTTTATAACCAGGGCAGTCATATATTGTGCAGTATTCAGAACAAATAGTGATCTTGTGCATGTTGCAGTTTTCAAGGAATCATTTCTGATAGGATCACAGACCTCAGAGAAGGCCAAGTAGTGTGCATATAGAAAGAAAAGTTCCCAAAGGCGTCTGCTGCTTTATTTGAGTGATTCCTGCCCCATCCTGTCTTTCCTTTTACTGATCACCCCCACCCAAGAGTACTGATGCTGGTGGAATGCCCAGAATATGCAGTCTGACTATGTAATGTTAAGAGACAATCTGGAATAAGGGATTTTGTCAGCTGTTGCTTGGAGGAATAAAAAATAAATTTGAATCTTGAATGTTACACTGTTACTTATGCAACAAACGAACGGATTGTGCCCTGGATGGCACTAGTGTACCAAAGTGGGCCCAAAAATATCAGCTGCTGTACCGCTGCTGGCCAAACTTGCTGTGGCCACTGTCCTGTGTGCTGCTACCACCCAGGGTGCAAAACTGCCAAGTTATGCCTCTGCTGTTTAGGGAAAGGGAATAGATTAGTGCTTGGCAAAGTATTAGTAAAAAAGTAAATGGAACAAATTTTACCCCATTTCTCCTTCTGAAAAATGTTCACAAATACAACTGTTTTATACATCTGTTCACTGCTCAGAGATATTCAGGTGATTTTTATTTTTTTAATGCACATAAATGCTATCCTGTGGACTGATAGCTCTCAGATGTTCAAACTGACGAGTAGGGAGAAACCTGAAAATATTTTTGGGTAGCAGATAAATGAGGGTAATTTGGGGCAATTGCTTTCCTATTTAGGGAGTGTCTATCTTCCGCATACAAATATGACTAGATGCTGCATAGTCTGGAAGTTGTTCTGTTCTCTGTGACGTTGTCAAAAATGGAGCAGGGATGGAAAGGAAATTCTGAAATCTTTCACATTGCATCTTTGCTGTTTATCTCCTACCTTGGTACCTGAACAAGTGTTTACTGAAGGAGTCTTTGGTCAGGTTGGGCAAAGGTACTAGTTTACATGCAAATAGGTATGCAATAAGTGGTGAATGTATCTACTGAGCGAGTGCACCCCTGGTTGCCATTTAAGAACAATCCATTCCATGTCCTGCCCCACACACATGTACAGTTTTTTCTGTATGAGGTACCCATGTATCTGGCAATATATGCCTGAAAAATTATATATTGGGGTGAACACCAGCTCACTATCCCAAAGAATCTATTTTTGTATGCCTTTCACATGTTTGAAGAAAGGCAATTTATCCTATCCTACAAATAAATGGAAATTATTTGACAAATAAACAATAATTATGACATTGATCAAATTACACCAGGGATGACTTAGGCTCATAGTCACTATAGATATATTATGCTGTTTGCAGAAACAATTGAAAAAACACTAGGATAACAAAAGAGAAAGGAACTGCCAAATTAAAATTATATATAGATGTTTCAACTGACAATGTGCACTACTCTTCCATTGTTACAAAAGCAATCACATTTAAAGTCAGCACTGCTGGTATGCAATCAACAATGGATCTCCACTCAAGGATAAGATATGAAAGAATAGTCCTGTGACTAGTGGATGGGATTAAAGATGAGGGGTTCTGGGTCCAGCTTCAACTTTGCCAGAGACATCCTATGTGACAACTTGCAAAGTCATTTAATTTTCTTGGGCTTAGCTTGCCCATCTGTAACATGGGAATACTAGTATTTCCTTGCTTTGTGCATTTGAATTATGAAGATGATGTGAAATTTTATTATGTGTATGAACTGCACCCAGTTCAATTGCCCAGTGAAGTCCTGATTTCAACTGAACCCATCACATGTCATTATAATCCAAATAAAATTGTCATATGAACATATGAAGGGACTTAACCCTTCCAGGGGCTTGACCCTTCAAAATAATAATAAAGTTTTTGGATCTACTATGGCTGAAACCTTTTCTGCTCTCCATAATCTGGTTAGTATATGGAGAATCATGTGGCACTATTTATTAATTTTCCAGTTTAGAGAAATACAGGACGAGATGCTGATCTTACTCAAAGGCCATTATGACACTAGGGGCATAGACAATCAAAGCAGTTATCTTTGTTTAGAAATGGAGGTAAATTTACTATATTTTAAGTTGATCTGTTGTTATAGTTTGATGTGTGTGCTCCAATCCCACAGTAACTGGAAACTACACTGTGGTAATTTAGGGTGCGTATACATGTGCTCCAATGTGTTGTACTGAAAATGCTCTAGAATCGACAAAGCATCATGTGTATATGCCCCCACAGGTTTGAAAATGGCCACTGGGGTGCTTTAACTAAAACTGGTCAAACAAAGTTTAGTTAAAGCATCCTGTGGCCATTTTTAAATGTATGGGGACTTAATACCTATGATGCTGCAGCATTTTAATTACAGTGGCTCTCCAGGAACTGCTCTAATTAAAAGGCTCCTACCCCAATCCCTGCCCCCAGCATGGGTATAGGCAGTCTTAGCGCCTGATTCATTCTATTGTAAACTGCTTTATTTTTGTGCTACTTCCTGCAGGATAGGAACATACACAGGTAACAGTTGCAATGGACTGACACTCTCCAGCAGTAAGTTTCCTTCTCTTGCCCTTGTATATATCAGTAAAGTGCTTTGTCTGACTACAATCTGAGGACATTCTGTCCATCTTCAAAACCAATGCCATATCTAGCTTTGTCACTGATGTGAGGGTGTGTACACATGACTCACAGCACAGTGCAGCTCCATGCAAAAACACCTGGTATTGTTTAGGTAATGCAGGGCTGTCTAGCTCCCAAGTGGCCAGGTGCCGCCTGCTTCACAGGCCACAGTAGTGGGGCTGCACACCCTCTAAGCTGCACCTGGGTGAGCCACGGCCTCTTTGGAGCACATACCTCATGGATGTCCCGCCACACTGCTGCTCCTGTGCCTGCAATTTCTGCCCCCACCAAATAAAGTGCACCAGTGACCGTCCCCAGTGCACTATATGTCCATAACCAAGCCCACTACTACACCTCATGCTCATAACTGCCTCCCGCCCCACTGCTACACCATGCACCTGTGTTTCTCTTTGACACCCCCACCCCCTGCTGCAGCGCCAGGCATACCCTTGACTCCCTGTGCTGCACTGCACTCTCCTGCATTTTGAGGCAGAGGCAGGAAGCAGTGGCTGAAGGAGGGAAGGAGAGCCTGGAGACTACAGCTGCTTTTGAAGCCAGAGCAATGTGGGGAGTAATGGCTGGAAAGAAACTAGGAGGGCAGGAGGCTGGGGGGAAGGGTGCTCACAATTTAACCCCTCATGGGTCACATTTGGCCAATGGGCTACCACTGGACAGTCCTGAGGTGATGGAAGCACTATGGCAAACTTACTGAGGTGGTCCATCTGGGCTATTGTACTCTGCTTCTCAACACAGCTAATTAACCCATGTAAAGATCTGTTTTAATGTAGCTCAGGTTATTTCACTACCTAATCTAGCTCAGGCCTCCCTCTGTGCAGCACTACGTTGTTCCATTTAGATATGTGTGCAGCACCTCGCAATCTTTATCCTCATAACACCTCTCAGAAGCAGGGAGATGCTGTAACTCCCACTTGACAGACATGGAAATGGGGCACAAAGAGGCTAAGTGACCTGCCCCAAGTTTGATGGGAAGTGTGTGAAGAATCAAAGACTTGGACCCAGGTCTTCTACTCCTAAGCTAACGTCCTAATCGCTAGACCATCTTTCCTCTCTAGGATGATTGACAAGGATCCCTTTGTCCCCCAGTCACTCCTAGGACCATATGCAATCTATTCCTCATCTAGCTTTGTCATCTTTTCATCCTTGAAAGGTGGCAGTTCACTTCCAATAACTTTTCATCACTCAATTTATGCCTGCAGCTACTAGCTTTAATTTGGTACAGTGGGGTTTGCCTCTCTCTGCATCTGGGTGAATTTGGCTGCATCTGCAAACTTCCCAGATCATTCAAAGCATATGGAATGTGACAGAATTTCTCATTAGAGTCACTTCTGCTACAGATGTCTCATTCACAGGACCACGTTTGCCTTTGCAAGCTGGCTGTGCTGTTTTGCCTTAGTTAAAGTGTTGCACTTCATGTTACCTCAAGGCCTCTCACTGTGCCAAAGTCCAACTAGGACAGTTGAATCCTACCTGGATAAGGGTGATGTTAAATCCTACCCATCTACAGAGAGCAATAGAGTTGGATTTAGTGGGCTGAGCAACTCCAAGAACATCAGCTTGATAGACATGGAACTGCAAGTAAACTCCAGTGCTTCTCTCATGGCTTTAGGCAATTTCTTTAAATGTTAGTGCCTAGCATTGTAGGTCCTATTTAGTGAAGTGCTTATGGAGTTATGATCACTGTTTTACCTGCCAGCCCTCCAAACCTAGTTGAATTCATTCCTGCAACACATTTATGAGGTTAGAAGATTGATTGCTGTCTTCTCACAGGTGGGGAACTGAGGTACAGAGAGATGTAATGACCTGCCCAGGGTCTCACAAAACAGAACTGAAGTCAGAATGTCTGTGTCCCATTGTGTTCCCGTTCTAATTCAGCATGCTCTCTTTTTCCCTATAATGATAGCATATGGTAGGGGTGGTCAACCTGCAGCAGGTGTGACATAGATGGAATGGGCAGCTTCCCTGTAGCACACAACAGATCATGGAATAGACAGGTAACAAATTGAGGCAGATATGGCAGGGAGCAGAAAGGAGAGCATTAGTCTGGTAGGGGGAGAAGATAGGGGTGGCACTCAGGAAAGGTGTGGGGTTAATTTATGGCATGTCTCCCAAAAAGGTCAGCCTCCACTGATTTAGGGAAAGGTGTGGATTATTTGATCATGTCCAGGTGTGCATATGTTACACCAAACTTCATTGTCCATTAGATAACATAATGAACCCACTAAATAAACAAAACTGGTCACTTTTGTAATTTGAGGGAATCTATCTTTGAATGGCTTTTGAAATCCAGTTTGATGTTATGAACTATCTGTGTTCTGATGTCTAATGATTGTCTTTTACTGTGTACTGCCTCATACTTCTTGTGGCAAGAAGCAGTGGCATGGTGCCTATAGCTGTGTTGTTGAAGCAAAGTGATTAAAGGCTATTAACTGCTGAATAGACTTAGCCTAGACAGAAGTATGGGATAGCTGATGTGTAGGGGAAACCGTTTTCCCTACAGGGGCTATGGGCAGTGGCATTTTCTCAGCAGTCAAACAAAGAAACCAGGTGTTGATGCCAGGACTTATAAACTCCAGGGCCTTAGAGGAAAGACACAAGGAGAAGACGCTTGAGGCAAGAGACAGGGGAAAAAGGAGTATGCTTTTGCAGCACAGGAAGCTGTTTCTGACTGCAGGACCAGCCAAAGTTATTGACTTGGAGGAAAGAGCTGGCATAATGTGAAGAAGACATAGTTTGAAGGGAAAGGATCCTAGACATCTCAGGGACTCTGAACTAAACCCCCAAATGTTCAAGAGAAGCAAGGTAACCTTAGCAGAAAAATATGCTATGGAGGTGCTTGTTATATAGAACAGGTGGGAAAAGTTCCTGTGCTAGCTAAGTGAAAGAGATATTGTGTTTAAGAATCCTTATATGGTCTATGGTACTGCTTTTAGTCATTGTGGGTGCTGACAGATGTGGAAAAAACAAACAAGCAGTGCTTTACCAGAAAAGCAATTGCATCAGTTTGACCCGGGTCCCCAGCATCTGTATAGCTTGCATGCTTCATCTGGGCTTTTTGGTGCTTTTATCTAATAGCTCATTCAATGAAGCATAAATTATACAGACCCTGGACAAGCCAGGTCAAACTGACGTGATTCATCCTTTGGACATGCACAGCGCTCAACGTGGGGGCATGCTGAACTGAAAGTAAAGCACTGTTCTGCCCCTCCCCCCACATGTCTGTAAGCCCCCTGCGTGTCTCTGAAATTGAACTATAACTGCTAAGCATCCCAAGGCTGCAGTTCTGTGAAGAGGCCTTTATTATCATTTTTGTTGCCCTCTGCTGGACTCTCTCCAACTCATCCACATTTTTTCTGTAGTGGGGGCTGAAAACTGGTCACAGTACTCTAGATGTGGCCTCACTGGGCACGTCCAGATGAGCCCACACGTGCCTCTTGCAGCCTCTCAAACCCCTCTGAGACGCTGCAAGAGGCACGTGCAGGAACAGGAAAAGGTTCTGCCTGCTGCAAGTTTGCAGCGTGGGGGCAAAATTAGACCCCTGGATATCCAGGGGTCTAAACAAAATTGAGTTAAAAAAAGCAGGTCAGGGCATGGTCCCGGAACATGCCCTAAGGCAACCAGAGGCTAGGTCCTCCACAGAGATGCTCTGGCTGCCAGAATGTCTCTGTGGTTGGCCCTCGCCCTGGTGCTGAAGCACACGGCCTGCCCATGCAGGGCTCCAGTGCCAGTAAGTAAGGGGGGGAGGGGACTATGGGGGGGACCCCGGTGGCCCCGCCCACTCCCCCCCACCCTGCCCTGCCCGATGGGCTGCAGCAGCCAGTGGGGGATGGGGCCAGGTGAGGCAGCAATCAGGGGGCTGGAGTGGGGCATGTGGGCCCTGCAGGGGGGGTGGTAGCCCCTGCGGGAGTCATTTGGCCCTTGTTGGGGGGGCTGTTATCCCTGAGGGGGGGCCATAGCCCCCGTGGGGGGGCAGCAAAATATATTCATGTATTCATTAACTTATTAAACATGTATTTAGAGTTCACTTTATTATTATGATAGAGACACTGGTAGTCTTCCAAATTCCTTAACAGTGTAGATATATCAATAAAACATTGCCCAACTAATCCCTGTCTCTGTCTCTGTCTCACTCTCTCTCCCTCTCTCTCTCTCTTACTAGTGGTCTTTTGTTTTACTTGTGGAGGAACATGGATTTTGGGGTATTTTACAGAGGGACTTCGGGATTTTTTGTCAGGGATTTTTCAGTTTTCCAATAGGGAACACCAGAATTCCTGCGAGGGAGGCCAGCGGCAGGACCCTGCCTGCTCAGAGCTGGCACCTCGGACCCAGCTGGCTGTGGCTGACCTCCTGGCCAACTGGGGCCAGGAGGACACGCTTTGACAGTTCAAAGCAGGCCAGCACACCCAGAACATCTTCCGGGTGATAGCTGCCCAGATGGCCAGGCAGGGGCACACATGGCAGTAGTGCCACACAGAGGCCAACTCTGCAGCCACAGCACAGAGGGCACAGAGGAGCAGCAGCTGGAACAGAGGGGCAGATGCCTCTACTGGCTGTGCAGTCCTCATCCAGGTCTGGTAGGTGTGTAGGTCACAGCCAGGCAGCAGCCCCCACTGCCAGACTGCTGCAGTGGGTAACGGGTGCAGGAAACTCTCAGGGCTGCTTCAGCAGTCTAGTTGGCAAAAGGGGTAGTTTCCCCAGGTACCAATTGGCCAGGCCCCAGAAGCTCCTGAGAGCAAGTAGCCCTGAGCTACTTGCCAAGGCAGCTTTTTGTACTGATGGGGTCAGGACAGGGCGGCTTTTTATACTGCTGGGGACATCACAGGTGCTAGCCTCGGGCTCTAGCTCCCCCTGGCTGGAGATCCGGGAGGAGCCTGGCAGGGTTATTTTGCCCCGAGTGGCATGATTTGCTCCATAACAAAGTGTATGTCCGAGCATGTGCACTGAGGCAAAAAGCCCCGGCTCAAATTTGCACCGCTTCTATTTGAGCTGTTGCAAGCACACATACCTGCATGTGTGGATGCGCCCACCAAGTGCAAAGCAGAGAGGAATAATAACTTCCCTTGACCTGCTTGCAACAATCCTACTAACACAGCCCAGTATGCTGTTAGCTTTCTTGGCAACAAGGGCGCACTATTGACTCATATCAGCTTACTGTCCAGTGTAACCCCCAGGTCCTTTTGTGCAGAACTGTTGCTTAGTCAGTTGGTCCCAAACCTGTAGTGGTCCATGGGCTTCTTCTATCCTAAGTGCAGGACTTTGCACTTGTCCTTGTTGAGCCTCATTGCTTTTGGCCCAGTCCTCCAATTTGTTTAGGTCACTCTGAATTCTAACCCTTCCCTTAAGCATATCTATTATTCCCCCCAGCTTGATGTCATTTGTTAACTTGGTGAGTGTGCACTCTATCCCATCTTCCAGATCATTAATGGATATATTGAACAAAACTGGCCTCAAGACCGACCCCTGGGGCACTCCACTTGATACCAGCAGCCAATTAGACATTGAGCAATTGATCACTACCCATTGAGCCTGATGACCCAGCTAGCTTTCTGTCCACCTTACAGTCCATTCATCCAACCTATACTTCCTTAACATGCAAGCATGCTGTGGGAGACTATTAAAAACCTTGCTAAAGTCAAGGTATATCATGTCCACTGCTTTCCATGCTTCAACAGAGCCAGTCATCTCACCATAGAAGGCAACCAGGTTGGCCAGGCATAACTTGCCCTTGGTGAATCCATGCAGACTGTTCCTGATCACTTTCTTCTCCTTCAAGTACTTAGAGATGGATTCCTTGAGGATATGCTCCATGATTTTTCTGGGGACTGAGTTGAGACTGACTGGTCTGTAGTTTCCTGGATCCTTTTTCCCTTTCTTAAAGAAGGGTACTATGTTTCCCTTTTCCCATTGTCCAGGATCTCCCCTAATCAAAGATAATGGCCAGTGGCTCTGCAGTCACATCAGCCAACTTCCTCAGCACCCTTGTATGCATTGCATCTTGCCCCATGGGCTTGTACATGTCCAGCTTTTCTAAATAGTCCCTAACCTGTTCTTTCATCACTGAGGGATGCTCACCTTCTCCTGAAACTGTGCTTCCTGGTGCAGTAGTCTGGGTGCTGACCTTGTCTGTGAAGACCAAGATAAAAAAGGCATTGAGTACTTCAGCCTTTTCCTCCTCATCTGTCACTAGATTGCCTCTCCTGTTCAGTAAGGAACCCATACTTTCCTTGACCTTCCTCTTGTCACTGCCATACTTATTGAAACTCTTCTTGTTACCCTTCACGTCCCTTGCTAGCTGCAACTCCAATTGTGCTTTGGCTTTCTGATTTCATCCCAGCATTCTCAAGCAATAGTTTAATACTCCTCCCTATTCACCTGTCCAAGCTTCCACTTCTTGTAAGCTCCCCAAAGAGTTCTCTGCTAAGCCAGGCTGGTCGCCTGCCATATTTGCTATTTTTTATGCACATTGGGACAGTTTGTTCCTGCACCCTCAGTAAAGTTTCTTTATATATAGCAAGCTCTCCTGGACTCCTTTTCCCCTCAGACTGGCCTCCCAGGAGATCCTGCCCATCATTTCCCAAATGCTGCAACCTGGTGGGCATCCAGCCTTGGGGGGCTTGACCAGAGCTTTGGTGAGAGTCACATGATGCTACAGTGATGCTTTATTTAGCCTTTCCAATCCAAAGAGGCCTCAAACCACTGTTCTAACCCTGTTTTGGAGTGCAATGCCACTGCCTCAGAGGAAGAATGCAGTGTCTGCTACCTGCCCACGCCAGCACCCAGCAGTTTAGAACCATGTCAAGATCCTTACATCTTTGCAGTGGGTTCATCACTGGCGATCATTACACATACTGGAATCAGGGCAACGGCTAACATGACACAAGGAGACGTCCACTGAAATTGTTAATGAATGTAGTTAGTCAGAGATCCCAGTTTTCTGTTTTGAGAGAGATTTTCAGAAGCAGCGTGTTGCAATGCCCCATAACATCCTGCAGGGCTGTTGATTCAGTGATGACTCAGCAGCGATGTGTGCACCTAGAGAAATGACAGCTCTGCTCCCTCCAATATTTGGATTTCTATCAAAGGTCTCCCATGCACAGCCTCACTTTTTTTTATTGTTGTTCCTGCTGCTGTTTAATATTTACATGGTGGTGCATTAAAACCAAAGGCCAAGCAGAGCAGGGCCCCATTGTGCTAGATGCTGTACAAACATATTGTAAATGACAGTCCCTTGCTCCACAGAGCTGACCTAGCAGGTAAGTTCTGCCAAGATCACCACCTGGCACTGGTACAACTTCAGCATTTTAAACATCCCTTTGTTTACATTTTCGTTATACAGTCTGTTCCTTTAAGTGCTTTCCAAGTCCTTATCCGTATCTCTGTGAGTTGTAAAACCATTATAAAAAATAACCCTCTCCCACCCCGCAACTCTCCAATGATTAAAAAAAGAGCCTCACAAGAGTAATGGATAAATGGCAGATCTTGAGAATTTTTTTGTCAAAAAAACTTCTTCAATGTCTGTGAGACAAAAGCATGTCACTCCCTACCTGCCCCCTAAGAATATTATGCTCTGGGTTGAGCGACAGTGATTCTCTCTCTACCTACTTTATTTATGGCTTTTTTTTTCCTCCCCTGAATCTCCATGAATGTTGAATAATAATAATCAGCAGTTTTTGCATTGTGTATAAAATAAAAACAGTAACTAAGGAATAGGAAGAGCCTTTAGCTAAGAATGGTGTTTTTGGGATTGTCTTCATTTTCCTTCATTGCATGATCTGTGTTAGAAACCATTCCCTCTGGCAAACCATAAAACAGAAACTTCTCCATTTTTTCCACCCCAGGAAATGTTCTGTCAGCAGTTCCCTTGTAATGTTCATCGGTGAACATTGAGATGATTTTTGCCCAGTTGCTAATAAACTAATACAGGGTACCGTGGCTATACTATACTACAGACATTTTGGATAATTTCAGTGTAAATACAGTTATGCCCAATAAAGAAAACATATACATTTTGATTAAGATTTTGAATGCACTATAGTGCTTGTATCAGCGGTTGAATATATTTAATGTTTGTTGGATTTAAGTTTGTGATCCTGTATGCTTTATTACAAATGAAGATTTTTTTTTTTTGAAACAGGTGAGTTGTTCCATTGACTTCCATGTGCATAAAGTTATGTACATGCCTCTCTTATTACTAGCATTATTCCCACCCCCCTCGTTATCCAGGGTCAATTGCTGAAGCAGCTTTAAATTAGACCAAGGCATCAGTGAGCTTAAAATATATTATTATTGTAAATGTGTTGAGACGCCTCAGTCAAGAATGGGAGTGTAAATGTATATAAACATATGACAGTTGGATGGGCCGTGCCCTGAATAGGTGACAGGTGAAATGTGACAGGAGAGACAAGGTAGATACAATAGACAGGGGATGATCAGATAATGATGGGAATGTCTATACTGCCTCTCCATGGTGATGCTGTGCTGAGAAACAAGGCCTGCCCTCTCACTCCCACATGTACTACATACTGCAGGGCACACCCAAGACTGAGACCCTGAGGGCAGAGGTGGAAATGGCCGTTATTGTGCCTTGGGCAGTGGCATGGCACAGTGCAGGAGCAAAGGCCAGAGGTTTGCTGCTGTAGGGGGAGATGTTACTTTCTTTTTTTCCCCACCATTGTATGTTGAGTAGCCATTAAAACAGCAGCTTTCAGCAGTAAAAAAAGAAGGTGGCTTATCTTGCTGCAACAGTGACCCTTTGGCTGCAGCTCCTGCACCATGCACTGCCACTGCCCATTGTGCTGGACGCTGCTGCTGCGCTGTCCTCTCCACTGACAGAGCCAGAGCCTAAGCAGCTTCAGTGAAGTTGTTGGGGAAATGAAGGGGGACAAAAGGAGGACAGGTTGGCTCCCCCCAGCCCCTACTCCATTCTAGTGCCTCCCGCTTAGGCAATGAGTGTGGCACAAACACCCACCCATTGTTACACTGCTGCCTGAGGGCATCCCCGGGCATGGTCAGAAAGTGACTACGCAACATTTTTCAGCAAGTGGAATGCGAGGAGCAGGAATAAATGGATGGGGCTTGTTTTTTGGCAGCAGTTTTGAGATTACCACTGAAGCTACCCAGCTAGACTGTTGACAGAAGCGATGCTCACTAAGCCAGGCCGTTGTTTTTGTGCTTTTCAAGGATGGATTTTAAGGAGGAATCAAAAGGGCACAGGAATAACATAGTGGCTTCTGGGACAGTTAAATGGGGCCATTTCCAGGCCTGTGTGGATGGTGCTGTATAAAGATGCTTGTTGGAAAATTAGAGTAAAGGGCAATGAAGACTGGCACTTCTGGCATATGAGAGGCAGGGCCTGATGGCTTGAGAACATGGAGGAAGCTAGAAGCTTTTTTCAGGGCTGACTCCTCACTTTCTAGCAACTAAACACAGCATCAGCAAATACAAATATTCAGATGCAGATGCTCCAAATCATGTGAGGGCTTAAAACTCATGGTTTTAAAAAGGATATATTTTAGGTTCTTTTTATTTGCCTTATGGTTTCTTGAATCTCTAAGAAAACCCTCTTTTCTTTCTTTCAAGTTGTGTGTCCCCTCCCCTCCACCCCCAACCCACAAGCATAAAGGGTATATGGTTTTTCTTAAAATGAAAACTGAGATTTTTGGCTCTAATCCTAAACTTCCAGAAGCTGGGGTTATAAGCAAAACATCATATTTCTCGAAAATCTTGATGAAATAATGCAACTCGGTAAAACACATAACCTGACATTATTACTGGGATAGATTTGATGCTTCTTTTCAGGTGTCAAAGATTTCAAGGGGCATTTGATGGATTTGGTTCATAATTATATAATTGTGTTTTTCTGAGCTCTGGTAAGTTGGAATTGGTGATTTGAGTCAAGTCTCTCCACACAGCCCATACACTGGTTGGTTTGATGGTGTCTCCTCTTGGCCATGTGATTTGTCTGGCAAGAATACCTAACCATCTTTTGAATATATCAGGGGGTAAAGTTTCATGGAGGCATGTTGACCTCATCACAGTGGTGGTTATAAAGTGAGTTCTGACAGATGGTGTAGGCTGGTTGGAGAACAAACTTCTGCCTCTCTAGCTAAAAAGCTTCTTTGGATGGTAGTAGAATTTTTAGCACAAAAGTATATGAGTGTGAGGGGGGAGCAGGAATCAATGAGTAAAAAATAGTACTTAAAACAAATGTGTGATAGCATGAAAAGGTCATTTTATAAGTCAAGACACTGCACCATCATCCATCAGTATTACTTACTACACAGTGTCTATAACAGTTTTTACATGACCTTTTCTACAACTTTCAAGCACAGTTAAGGCAGATACACTGTAGAATGCTTGCACAATTATCCTGCCTGGCCTATAAAACAATACATACAGTACCTCCAAGCAAGTAGGATAATTTAGTGGCACTGGTCATTCTTATGAGTAGGCTCCCCATATGAGTGCTGCTTGACCCAGAAACACCTTTTTGACACTGTCTTTAGCTTCTATAAATATGCATAGATTTATTGTACCCAATGGAGCAATCATCTGTGAGACTTTGGTAGGGTGGATATAACTGCACTAAGCTAACTTTTCTCATACCTTTTTTTGCAGATTTCTGAGGGTCAGGGTTTGCAGTTTCTCCAAGATCTTTCACTTGCATAGTTCTACAGGCTCAATCCTGTGTATGATTGCAGGCAACCATACCATCAAATAATTGATTAAGCAATCATAATCAGTAAGTGTGCAGAATCCACAAGAGATTAAGTATACTTACTCCATGTTCCTTCCATATCTGGGAAGGGGCTGTCTCAAGCATGCATGACAGAGGTCACGAGAGTAAACATGACAGCTTCCATTGTGTCAGCTTCACTGCTGTTTTTGGGTTTGGTGGATGCAAGTGGGGGTGAACTCTGAAGTGCCTCTCCCTGGAGCCATCAGGCTGCAGTGCAGACCTATCCTTAGGCATGCTGGACTTCAGTTTCACTAGCATGTCAAAAAAACCCCAACTCATTGCCTTTTTGTTGAGTATAATGGATGCTCTCTTCCCCCTGATCCAGTGCCTGTAAGAAACTGGAGCCTGGATAAAACATGGCTTGTTTAAGTGAACTCTGGCCAGTAGGGTGATGGTATGAATAGAAAGTGAAAGGTGCTGTGTTAAGCTTTTCTCTTGATTATCAAGATAGTATGCAGGCTTGGGGTTCCTATAGGATTTGCAACACAATTAACTCTGGTGCTTATTGCACCAGAGTTTATTGCTCCTGGGCACCACATTTACACGTGCGCCTGGGACTCCAGCACGTTGAGCTGGGTCAGAGCAGCCCCGGCTGGCAGGTGGTCCAGGTGTCAGCCTGCCAGCCTGGGGCTCCTCCAATCCAGCTCAACATGCTGCAGAGAGGCTGGCTGTGCACGAGGGTGCTCTGATGTGAGGCTAGCCAACAACTAGCCCCTACACTGAAGAACCCTCGTGCCCTAGCCAGCTGGGTCAGCATCTATACATGTGCTGCTGTGCAATAAAAATTCCACTGCAGAATAGTACTTGTATTTACAAGTACTAACCTAGTACGGGGTTTATTACTTTTTTGCAGCCTAATAGGGCTGCATGTGTAGACCCCAACAAGATATTTACTGTGGAGCTAGTTAGGTAACTCCGCAGTAAACATCTCATGTTTACTTTCAGCCCACATAAGCTGAAACTGGTCCCACCACAGTGTTGTTTGCTGATTCAGTGAGACAAAATGGAGGCAGCATGTGACTTGCATAGTCTGCACTGAAACTTTTATTCAGGTCTCTGTGTCCATGATATTTTTCTTCCCCCTGAATAAATGGGCCCCAAACAAAATGTTCAAATTTTCTCCGTTACACAGCCTGGATTTAAGACCCTGAAGCAGAAGCTTGAGTGCCTCTTTCTTTAATTTTTCTGCTTTGTACTTTACTGCTTCCAAGTTTTTCTTTCCTAAAATCAGCTTGTGCCCATAACACCTCAAATAATATCTTGTACAAGGGTTTGCCATCGCAATGATAGTACACCAAAGTTTTTTGAAAACATTAGTATTTGGCAGGACAGAAGTTTGTGCCTGCCTTTTATTGTTGGTACAAAAATCAGGGTGCAGTTAATTTCTGGATTTTGCAGACACCATTTTACACTTGCAGTTTGGTTTGAAAATCAGGCTTTCAGTTTGTATATGTGAACATGCCACATGGGTTCAGTGTAGGTATCTAGTATGATAGATATGTATGGTACTTTATCTGCTAAATAAAGGTTTGGTACTCCTTTCCCTGAAGTGCTTACAATCTAATTAAATTATGATGGTAGGTTTTAAAACAATGTTGGCTTTATACTGGACAAATGTGTGTATAATTATTTTTAAACACAAAATCTCAGCCCTCATCAGATGGGCTTCAAGGCACCCTGGCATTGGTAACCCAAAAACTTACACATACACACACCTTCTTGCTTCCCTCCCTTTTCCTCATCTGGTTACTTTCCTGATATTCCATATATTCTTGGGATTATATTTGCTTCAACTTTGCCCTGAAAGTGTCAGAGTATTACCATAGTTCCAGCCTCATTCCCATTCTGTCTTGGGCCTCTCAGCTTTGACTATCAACATAGGTGCCAATCAAGTATCTATTTACAGTGACTTTTTGTGACACAGATACCAATCTCATATGAAGTAGGCTGTCCATTCAGACATACCACCAAGCAGCCAGTAAATGGCAATTTGTTATTGTTGTTCTTAGTCTTTTTTTGCTATTGTCTTCCACCATAGTACATTAAGGATATTTTCTTTTGCTAATGAAGCATTCTTTCCTTTCACCAAGAGTTGTTAGTGATATCTCTTCTGCTTAGTTCTCCTTTTAGTGTACATATACAACAAAGGGAATGTAACTAAGACATTGTAATAGCTGTTTTTTCCTAACATGTTTTTCTCTGTTGTTATTGTGCTTCGTTGCATTCTCATGGATCAGGGCCTCATTGCGCCTGAGTGCTGTACACACCAAAAAGGCAGTTCTTGTCCTAAACAGCTTAGAATGTTTCTTTCCTTTAATTAGAATGATCACAACTTTATTCTAATTGATTCTGCCGGGTTCAGCTGTATGGGCTGGGACTCAATCAGGCTCTGATGCTGCACTGAGCTCCATAAAGACTGCATGAGCCTTAGTGGGCATGTCTACACATGCTATCAGGGCCCTTGAATAAACTCTGGAGCTTATTGTATGTGGCAGACCACCACCACAATGAAGCACCCTCATGCCCCAGTCAGCCAGAGCAGCATCTACATGTGCCCTGCTGCAGAGTAAATTAAACTACTCCAGCGTAATAGGGGTACACATGTAGATGTGTGATGTTTACTGCATAGCTGATTAGTCAACAGTGCAGTGAATGTCTCATGTAGATATGCCCCATGAAATCTAGGCAGCACCACCTGGGCACTGGAATCTGTGCTCTAGTTGAAGGATCATGGTACAGCCATATTTGAGCTTTTTCATTCCAGCACCCTGTTTCCTCCCCACTGCCAGGTTCCCAATTAAGTTTACTCTGCAGCTTGCTTCATTTTGTATTTATCTTTCAATAAAGGGAGGGAAGCAAAATCATCACAGAGCTCTGCTTGCTCCAGTGCATCAGCTGCAATAGGTTGGAATGCTTTTAAGATCCCCCCCCCCCCCCCCCCCCCTTTTTTTTTTTCTAACTGCCTCATATATAGGCAGCATGAAGTTTGCTCCCTGAGCAGCCAAGATTGATTTCTCCTTTGAGTAGCCATACTCTCCACAGAAGTATCCTTTCCAGTTATGTTTTGAAAGTCATCAGACATGCTGTTATAAATGATCACTGAAGATTACTAGAGATGCTGCAAAATAATAGTGAACCAAGTAGCATCTGTAATTTCCACGGCTGGTTTGCAATCATCACTCAAAATGAACCCTATCTGAGTTGCAGGACTAAACTTTTTCCCCACACCCTCCCCTTTACTGCTCCATAACATAGTTGAAATAGATACTGTGCCTCATGAATTTTTATGCAAAACACTGAGCTGCAATCCACTGAACTAAAAGCTACCTTTCTTTGTGAAGATCAAGACTGCACTCAGAAAATTGTGGAGGGTAGTCGACATTTCCCCTTATAGTGAGGTTTTATAGTCCAAGAGGATCTGTTGTACGTCTTACGCTCTT
>NW_005841837.1:2720046-2729801 GCF_000455745.1 Alligator sinensis
CAATTTACCCAATATAAGGATGAACCTAAAATTAGCTGAACAGAATTTCTCCCCCCATGATTCATGTTTGTTAATATGGAGCTTTCTGGCTGATGAGCATTCCCATCAAATTGATAGAATTTGTTTTGTTGGAAACCACTGATATGAATACTGTTTGGTATGAGAAAATACACATGAATCAGCTTTAAAGGAAAATGAGATGTGATAAGCTAATATGCCTTCAATTTGCTAATTGTTTTACAGTAATGCCCTAAACCCTGATCTGGCAAAGCACTTTAAACATGTTTGTAAGTGCTGCAAAGAACAGTCACTTGCAAAAATACAGGGGAATGGTGGCTAGGCTGCAGGACAATACTGCAGGAAAGGACCTGGGGGTTACAGTGGACCATAAGCTTAATAGCAACAGAGTACTCTTGTTGCACAAAGGGCCATAGCCATAGCACACTGGGTTGTATTTACAGAAGTATCAATTACAAATCAAGGTAAGTGATCCTCCTGCTCTCTTTGTAATTGGTGAGGCCACACCTAGAGCACTCTGTCCCATTTAGGGCCCCACACTTCAAGAAAGATGTGGACAGACTAGAAAAGGTCCACCAGAGAGCAACAAAAAATATTAAATCCCTTGGAAACATGACTTATGAGGACAGGCTGAAAGAACTAGGATTCTTTAGCCTGGAGAAGAGAAGTTCATAGTTCATAGAAGTTAGGGGCTGGAAGGGACCCCATGAGATCATCAAATCCAGCCCCCCTGTTCTTAGGCAGGAAAGACTGCTGGGGTCAGATGATCCCAGCAAGGTGTGCGTCCAGTTGTCTTTTGAAGATCTCCAGGGTAGGTGACTGTACCACCTCTGTGGGGAGTCTGTTCCAGACTCTAGACACTTAAACCATAAAGAAGTTTTTCCTTATAGCCAATCTGAAGTGATCTTCTAGCAGTTTATGTCCATTATTCCTTGTCTTCCCTTGGGGTGCCTTGGTGAACAGATGCTCTCCCAGCCCCTGTTGTTTGCCCCTTATATACTTACTGGCTGCCACTAAGTCCCACCTAAGTCTTCTGCTCTCCAGGCTGAACAGTCCCATTCCTTCAGCCTCTTTTCATATTGCCTGTTCTCCAGATCTCTAATAATTCATGTGGCCCTCCTCTTTCAAGCTTCTCCACATCCTTTTTGAAGTGCAGCACCCAGAACTGGACACAGTACTTCAGCTGCGGCCTCACCAATACTGAGTAGAGCGGGAGGATGACATCCTTAGTCTTACTTGAGATGCATTGGTCGATGCATACCAGTGTATTGTTTGCTCTGACAGCTATAGCATTGCACTAGTAGCTCATGTTCATTCTGTGGTCGATTGTGACCCCTAGGTCTCATTCAGTTGTGGTGCTAGCTAGTGTAGCACCGACGAGCCTGTAAGTATGTTGCGAATTAGTTCTCCCCAGATGGAGCACTTTACATTTTTCAGTGTTAAACATCATCAGGTTTTGATCTGGCTGTCCAGGTCAGCCTGTATCCTCAGCCTGTCCTCCACCATGACTGCACTCCCCATAACTTGGTGTCGTCTGCAAACTTTGCCAGTATGCTTTTCACACCCATATCCAAATCATTGACGAATATGTTGAAAAGCTCTGGTCCAAGTACTGAACCCTGGGGGACACCACTGGTCACCTTTTGCCATGTTGACTCAGTTCCGTCTATTAACGCTCTCTGGGTCTGACCTCAGAGCCAGTTTCCTAGCCACCGGACCATTAAGTTGTTGAGGCCACAACTTCCCAGTTTTACCATGATGACATCATGGAAGACCAAGTCAAAGGCCTTTTTAAAATCCAAGTATATGACATCAACCTCAGCGAGTTACTTGATCATAGAAAGAGATGAAGTTGATCAGTCATGACTTGCCTGCAATGGATCCATGTTGGCTATCATTTAGAATACTACCTAGAAGACTGAGGTGGGGTTTGATAACAGCCTTCAAATACCTGAAATGCGATTATAAAAAGAATGGAGATAGACTGTTATCTTTGGCTGTAGGGGACAGATTAAGAGCAATGGTCTCAAACTGCAACAGGGGAAATTTAGGTTGGATACTTGAAAGAATGTTATCTTTATGAGGGTGGTTAAGCATTGGGACAAACTACCCAGAGAGCTTGTAGAATCTGCACCCTCGGAAGTTTTTAAAAGCAGGTTAGACAGGCATTTGCCTGGAATGGTTCATCAGGACAGTCTTGTCTTGAGTTTGGGGTTATATAGATGACCTCTTGAGGTTACTTCCAGCCCTATTTTTTTGTACCAGCCCTACTTTACTTTTGTGTGAGTCTGTGTGCATAACCCGAGTATGTGAGCAGTCCTACTGACTACTAAATTACATATGTGCTTAAATGCTGTGTTACAGTTGGATCCTAAATAACTTTAACTTTGGATCTGCAGTGTTCAAGTATTTTTGGTGAGTAGGGGGAAGTCAGGTAATACTTAAAATGTTTAAAGCATTTATCTGTGATACTAATTATTCTTCTTCATATTGGCACTCCAGCACAGCTAGCTGTCAGGAAAAAGGGATGACTATATACTGCTGACACCTGGTTCCAGTTCACTAGGACCACTGGCAGATGTTACATTTATTGCACCATGAAAAGTGTGTGGCACAAACATCTGGGGGTTGGGAAACTCCCCAATCCCACCCACCCCTAACTTGGTGCATGGTCAGCCAGCTGCATGTGCACCATTTAGAGGTCTGTGGTGCATGTCTGACATGGAAGGATGCTCAGTCTTTGGGTTTCGGGATAAAATTCCTCCCTTCGTACAATTAAATTAACATCTGCCAGGGTTGTGATGTCCATTCTGAGAGCCCGTGATCTAGGTCAGTTAGTCATTTATCAATATCTATTAATCAGTGGCAAAACTGACAAAGCATGATCACTGCAGGCTTGGAGCAAGCAGAGTGGGAAGTGGTGGATGGGTTTTAATTTTTGCTATGAGCATGGCTTAAGTGCTGTGATACCTGTGTGCATTTGAAAATCACATTGAGTGCCAATATCCATCTTTGGCTTAAACACCTGTAAAAATCTGGCCTCTAACCCATGAGTCAGTTTACTCACCTATAAAATGGGTGCAGTATAAATACTTAGCTACTTCCAAAGAATGTAAAGCATTTTGAAAAATGCTGTTTTTTCACATGCCAAGTGTTGCTTTTAGTCAAAATTTACATGTTTATTGGGAACAAATTGATCCAAGTCTCATTCACAATTTAACTCCAATAGTTTAATTGCATTCCATTAGAATCAGCCCTGTCTCCCTTAAGGGTTTATATATTTGTAGCATTTTTCTTAAACTTTCCAATAAAAATTATTGACAAATTAAAAATGATACTGCAGAAAAACACTTCATGCCATTTACTCAAGACAGTTGTTCTCTCTTATAGGGTATTTAATTATTTTTTTGTATTTCATGGGAATTTTTCCAATGAATCTGAACCACAGAGTCTTTAAATGATCATATAATGAGATGGTTCTCATACGAATTTGTGAAGTTCACTGCCGATTCAGATCAATAAATCCTGCACCAATTGAGTTTTTTAATACAGCTTATTGAAGGAGAAGAAAGTGCTCTGGGTTTGATTGCTTCCTCCAGCTTTTGAAATGTAAAGAACAAATACGGTATCAGAATAAAGATTTTTCTTCAGTTTTAGCTTGTGCGATATGTATTTAGTCATTCTGGTTGATTCATAGCCGGCGGTTTACCTCTTCAAGAGCAAGAACAGTGTGTTCCTTCTGAGATACAGAGATCAGTTCTGCAAACACTGCTTAAATCATATTTAGCCATATTATGGCAGCTCCTGCCAGCACCTCTATAAGTTAGGGTTGTATCAGCATTTCCATTATAAATATAACATTTACACTACTACCACCTCCCTTGATTTATATTGTGCTTCTGCACTATAACACAGAATCACATTTGCTTTGTTCACTGCAGCTATACAGTACTCTACATAGGGCTGAGGACTCAAGGGATTTTTCTTCAAGTGTTCCCGAATCTCTCTCCTACGCTATAAAGCACAGCATTGCCTTTTCAGCAAATATTGCTGCTTTTTATTCTTTGCTTCAAGACATTATTCTGTTTATTCGCTCTGTACCTGGACTGAGATGCATTTGCAGTCCACATACCACAGGTGCTCTAAATTCTTCCATATATTGTCTGTGTCATTTGTGGAGAAAGAACCCCAGTCCTTCTGCTCTAGGGACCCGATCCTGAATTTTTTACATCCATTGTGATTTCTGTGGTTCAGGGATGGACCCTAGAGCACAAGCTCTTAACAGCTGACCTAAAGGAAAACTCACTGTAGGATGACAGTCTTTCAAATATAAAAGCCTTATAGTGGCCACACATGATATTACACTATTATTTTAGAAATGGATCTTTATAGATGGCTAATAAATGATAGAAAAATGTTACAGACCTGAGTAACAATGTGTTGTAAATGCAGCACATCAATACAACGTATTATTAGCTGATTACGTGTCATATTTATAAGTGACTTGCTCAACTCCACTGCAGTCTGTAACAACTAAGTCTCACCATTTATCAAATCTATTAATCTTTTATAAATTGTAAATGGAACCTTATTGTAAGGCATGTATAGTTTGATTTTTTCACCATTTTTTTTGCCATTTTGTTTCACATGATTTTTATCCCCATAAAATTTCACTGTAAACTTAAAAAAAAAAAATTCTATGAAAGGTTGTTTTCTTACAATGAAATGTGAAACCATTAATTTCTACCAGTTTTTAGCAGGGAGTATGAAGCATGTGCTTAGTTCTTTGGAACAGAGAGGAGTTTGGCTGAAAACAGCCTCATTTTTTTTCATATATATAGTTTAAAACTAGAAGACCAACTGAAACATTCTGCAGATGCACTTGCCTTGTCTAGCTAAGGATACACTGCAAAGTACCTTGAATTTTGGGTCATCTTTTGTTGCATTATGCATATTTGCACTATCCTTAAACAGAACTATTTCATTCAGTACTCTGTATGCACTAGTACTAGATAGTGTCACAATTGGTACCTTTATTAGCAGCCTCCATAGAGAGGACAAAGACCCAATGGGTAAGGAAAATGATGTACCCTTTCAACCCTCAAGGTATTCACTCCAGGTCAGGAAAGAAGTGTATGCACAGAATAAAGTAGGTGGATTCTCCAGTGGCAGGCACTCATGCATTACCCATCCTGTAGTTTAAACATATTTCAGTGGACTTCTGGCTATGAATCCAGCACTATTAATAAGCACTTGCACCTTAAAAAAAAGAAAGAAAGGGAAAGAAGCCTGTTATAAAAATAATTACTCAGCAAGCTCCTGACATATATTCATGTGATAACCCACTGGTAACTTTCTTCCCACCTTAAAAATTATATTTACAGCTTCCTTCTGGTTTCTGCCCTAAGTCAATTTTCACTCCAGCCACTTTTCTTCTGTTCTGTTCTTTGGCTTCTTAGGTCATTAACCTCAAGTGAGGAACTTTGTCGACTACTTTGAAAAACTAAGTCCACTGCATTTCCCTTGTCTGTCCTAGTGGTGATACAGTGCATTCAAAGAATTCCAGCAATTTTCTGAAGCATGACCTGCCTCTCCTGAAACATGCTGATATCTTTGCAATCTTTCAGCAAGCTGTGCTGTACCAAATGTTCCTCCATTTGATCTTCTTAAATATTTACTAAAATGTTTCCAGTGACTCGCATTCAAGTAAGTGGTCTTCAGTAACCTGGCAAACTCAGCCAGCTTGATGGCTTTTTGATACTCAAAGCAAATAGGAAAATATTTTATTCTTGCAGCCTGTAATTACTCACAATGTGAAGACTCACAAAACATTTTGCTGCTTTAGAGAGAGAACCTTGGCTTGCATGGTAGAACCAAGCCTGTTAACATTTTTCCAGAGATTGCTGAATTTTAAAATAGTTGCTGTCCATATCTGTTATTGTATGCAACAAAAAATACAACCCTGCTTGCCGGAAAATATTTTGGTGTTGTCTCTAGAAATATGGTGATCATTTTGGAATGACAACATATCAGGTTTGGTGAGATTTCTTTCTATACAAAATCTGTCCAAGAGTAGAAAGTTTAGGGGGAAGCCAAGATGGCTAAGGTAGAATTTAGCAGAATAAATGGGCCTCTAATGCTGCTCCATTAATCTGATTAATTTGACCTTTGATTGAGCATGTATTTTTTTGTTAAGATGCCTTTGGAGTAGGCTAATAATCAGCTTGTTTGCTTTCGAAGCTGCAGTGAAGTTCAGGAACTATGCCAAAACTGAGCAAGCAGGATGTTTTCATAGTATGGGCCAGATTTTCTCAGTGGGTGTATGTTGGCACAACTCCAATGATTTCAGCAGAGCTGCTACCCATTTACATCTCCTGAAGGTCTGGCCCTCGTATCTCCAGCTGAGAAAGTGAAAGCCCAGAAGAACATGGACTAACATATTTTAGGGCACAAATGATAGATGTTCTTCAGAGCTCTCTGTTAGTCCCAACTCTGCCTCTGCTTCAGAGTTAACAATTGCTGAAGATTCCTCTTTAGTATGAGTGGTTAGAACTTGAACTTCTAGGTCAGAAGAGCTGAGCTCTCTCTCTGCCATTGCCATGAAGCTTTGCATGGCTTTGGTATACTGTGTTGTCAGAAGTCAAGGTCAGAGGTCCCCCTGAGCCAAGCAGCCCATGTGGTTACGGTGGTTAATGCTCAACAATTTCTATATCCAATTGGCCACGAAAGAGAAATGTAGCCAGCATTACCTCCAACAACCTTTGACTCCTCAGCCCAAATGATCATGAACCCATTTACAGCTAGAACAACTAGGGGCACCTTGGGGAATAGAGCAGAGTGGGCTTGAATTCATGCCTCTGGAGCTGTTTTGAGAGGCCATAACCATGCTGAACCCATACCCCTAATGCAGTACACGAGTACTCATGAAGTCTTAGGTGGCCATGCATTACCAGTGCAGTAGAATTCTTTTAAGTGGGGCAATATAATGAACAGAAAAAGGCACTTTTACATTTTAAGTAACTTGGAAAGAAAGTATTATTGTACCAAACGCTGTCTTCCAAACTTGTTATGGCTGACCATGCCTGCCCTATAGTGTTAAGGAGACCAGTAGAGTGAGGAAAATGACCACAAAATAACATGGAAGAAAGGCAACTTGAAGACCTGAAAACTTCTGCACTTTGAGGTTCATTACTGTAATTTCAATATCACTGTTGCTTTCACTTCGTTTGGGAGAGGATGGTCAGGAGGGAGAACTTTCATTTGTTGTTTTGCTTTTAAATTCCTTCCCTGACCACAGCATTTCAGGCCGCAGACTCAGCCTTCCTTCCTTCAGAACAAAAAAGATTGAGGCTCGTGTCTGGTGAAGCTCCCCCAATGGAAAAGCCTTCCTTTCCTTGGTTGCCTCCAGAGTCTGGAATTTCACACCTTACACAACAGCTGGCAAAGCACCCCTCAACTGCTTGGCACTAGCTAAGTACATCTCCAAGAAGCCTATGCTAATTCTCTTGTGATTAAGCGGAAGTCACTGTAATTTGTTATGCTAAATTGATTCTCAAGAAGTTGTCCCAATAAAGCAGATGTCCCAATTAAGCACATACCAAGTAAGTGGAATATATTTTGAGCTGGTCAAAATCTTTTGTCAAAACATTTTCCAACAGAAAATCACATTTTCAATTAAATGGACATTTTCAGAAAAAAATACTCATTTTTTCAGTGACTGAAAACTTACATTTCAGTTTGCAGATTACAAGGAACTGTTTCCAAAAGTTTGATTTAAATGAAAAAAAAAGTTTTAATTATTTATGGGGGAAAAATATTTTTGATGAGCCCTAAGTATAATGTACTTATCGAAATAACTTTGAACGTTGATTTTTCTGTATCTTTGTAATTGAAGCGGTGGGTTTTTAAAAACACTGTTTCAATTTAGGGAGAATTAAACTGTAGAAAACCCCCGTAGTGTGTACACAAGGGTTGGGCCTGCCTCTCCGGGAGCAGTGGGGAGGGGGGTGGTGAGCTGTCAGTGAGCCGAGTGGCCCCTGAGCTGCTTTGCTTCCCTCTGTGGCAGTGGCAGCACTCCCAGGCCTGGGGGCACCAAATCCATGGAGGGAAGCACTGGGCTCAACGCTTTTCTTTTTTCCCTTCAGTGGAGCCTGTCTGCATGGGCTGTGGCCAAGCTGCCTACACTGGCTGCCTGCACAGCCCTTGAACTGCACAGGGCACAGTGCTTCCCTCTGCAGCTGTAAGGTAGCAAACTAAAACACCTCGGAGGTGTTTTATTTTGCTACGTCCCCAAGTCATTTAACGCAATACACAGCCGACAGTGTAAACAGCAATGCCATTAAATCAGTGCAAAAGGGCATTCAGCTGCTTTAAAGGCCAATTTTGTGGCATGTACGAAGGGCCCAACACCTCATTCTTAGGTTACCTGTTTTTAACATCAAATTTCTGTTCGATAAAGGATTTACTAATGCCAAATTACTTCAGATAAATATATTTGCAGACTGGTTGATATCACTACAGCAGGGAGCCTCCTGTCACTGCTAAGGAGAAGCTTTTCAAAAGGCTCAAGTCCTCTTCAAGGCAACATGAGAGGTGACTACGGTTGATATCATTTCGCATTGATTACAAATATACACCCTAGGTTTGCTATTGGAGAGCCTATTGTTCCTGTTTGAAATCTGAAAACATTTCATTTTCCTGCCCTACATTTCAGTCTTAAAATTGTGGCTACTCTGATGTATGGAATTTGCTGAATTCCATACAAAACAGTAAAAAAAAAAAAAAAAAAAGTTTCTCTCAGAAACCACATCTTTGAATCATTGCTTCAGAAATTACAGGAAACATTTTAGGAAATAGGTCTACCATCACCACTTGACTAGTCCGTGTATAGCAGAGAGCTTAGGCCTTAATTTCTCAGCCCCAGCTCTCAAGGAAATGTCGCTGGGCTTCTGCAGATCTGCTCCCAGTTATTCATAAACCTTAAAACCATTATTGCCATCCACTGTGAACTCCTACTTATAATATAGGCCTTATAAGTTGCTCTACGAATTTCTTGTATCAAGTGCAAGGATGTTTTACATATATATATATATTATTTACATATGGAGCTTTGTACAAGCCTTTGTTCCATCTGCTATTTATCTCTGCTTCATCTACTTCTTTCTCAGAGACCTTAGGAGGAAACGGTAGTACCTGAAACTCACCTACGTCACTCGCAAGTTGGTCCAAGAAAAGATATTGCCCACAAAAATTGTTATCCCTCAAATTTTTCTTGGACCATTACAATGACAACATCACCCCAACACTAGTGCATCAAGTGCCTCGCTTCTAGGCTTTTGAAAAGGCATCAGAGATAGTTTTTTTTAAAGGTAGCTTGGTGCCTGGTGTCACAACCCAGTGATTTTTGGTGCCTCGGCACAATGGGATTTTCTTGCCACATGAGAGCCTCTTGCACAGCGAGGGTTTTGCTGCACAGAGAAACCTCGGTGCAAGAGAGTTCCCGCCAATTTGCAGCCTTCTTTGCAGGGTGCATTTCTTCCTTGCAGCACAGAAATGCACGGTGCAAAGAGTTCCCGCTATTCGAATGCAAATTTGTGTCCCGCTATTGGCCAGTGCTAAATTATTCACATGTGGCGGCTAGTAATTGGCTCGCTGGATGTTTAAAATTCTGCGCGACTTCTGCCCAGGTCGAAGAACTTTGAGCACACTGCAGAGTGCCTCTAAAGAGATCTGACTTG
>NW_005841837.1:2735606-2755376 GCF_000455745.1 Alligator sinensis
ATTCCGCGCGACTTCCGCCCAAGTCGAAGAGCTTTGAGCACGCTGCAGAGTGTCTCTGAAGTTATCTGACTTGCGGCTGCCGATCGATAGACTGATCGCCTATCGATCTTTCTTCCCGTCACCGAGCGCAACCCCAGACGTATCCCTTTCCCCACTGGCTTTGAATTGCGGATGGATTGATTGGCTTGGGCCCCGCCAGCTGGAACAACCCGTGTGGTTGTTCAGACGACCGGACCACCTGCGTCGTGATTGCAAGCGGCGTGAGTAAAGTTTTTTGCAACCGATAAGTTGTGTCTGCCTTTCCATTCACCAGCCCGCCCTAACGTATGAGCAATTTCTAACTCAACTCGAGTCAGCTCTGGCCGTCCGAGACACCTGGATCCTTTTGAACATCCTCCCACTGTGCCTATTTGCTTTGCTAGTCATTTCAGTACTTTTGCAAATCTGGTGCCTAGTCCTTATGTTAACAGTTTCCAGTGGCAAGGAGCTGACTATATCTCTTGGTAATCTGTTCCAAGGGGTTAATTGCTAAGGATGGTGATCACTGGCTTGGTGCTGATTGTAAGAAAACCTCCCTCACCTCTGTCTTCTCCCCTTGATATAGCCTTGACATGGAGCATGGCACTCCAGGATTCCTATTCCTGGCTACAAGTTTTCTGCAGCCCTCATCAACTCTTCAGTAGGACTCCTCTCTGTGAGCAACCATCAGTGAGGCTCTGCTGTACTGACATGTTTCCTTATAACATTCACTTTAGCCTGCCTGTCCTGGGAATCTGGTTTGTGTGTGATCTAAACATCCATGTTCTTCCTCTGTAATATTATGATCCTGATTCCTGTGGTGCCATAGGAATGACAGTATTATAGTACTTGTTGCTTCCCAACAATAGTAAAGAAAGGAACCACAGACAGATTTGCTGCCCAATAAATCTCACCCTCAAAAGGGTACAAACATATACATTGCAGTGTAAACAGAATGGCACAAGAATGATGCATTTCAGATGCAAAGCAGCTATTTCATGTCTGCTGTCACCTTCTCCCTGCAGTCTCTTGTTTCCCCGTACCACTTCTCAAGAAGCCTTATTTCTTAATTTCTTTGTGTTTATTTTTGTTCTTCCTCTACAAACAGATGTTGAGATGCTTCATGCTTCTCTTGACTCATTTTTCATTTCTGCTCTTAATGCTTTTATTTGCTCCCATCTTACCATTCGGCACATCCTTTGTTCCTTACAATGCCTCTTTGTGTTTGATTCTGTTCCTTGCCTCTCCTTAAATGTATTGGCATCTCTTGTCCCTCTTGGCTCCTGACACTTAAAAGTTTCTTAAAATGTGGATAGGAAATAGTTTAGAAAGGATGCAAAATAAATTGAAGGATTCAATTTGCCAGTCCTCTTCTAGTACAGTATGTGCACAGCCCGTTGTACTTTGTTCTCCATAGTATATTAGGGTGTCCATTATCAGTAACGGAAACTTGTTAACAAGGTAACACAGTGACTGTTCCATTATCCTTCTTCTCCTTCTGAAAAGGCCATTAAAATGTAGGAAAAGGAGTTTTACTCTAACTCAAAATTTGAGCAAATTTAATTTCTATTTATTAGTGAAACTTGTGCCGCTGAAAAAAGCCAGATTGACAGTCTTGGGATATAAAGTCCTTTATTCATCCACAGAGCAGGCAGAGGAAGTGTCAGTTTCTTCTGCCCTACCAATTTTGCTCATCCCTGACCCAGGGATATCACCTCTAGCGTGGAGTTTATCCTCCATGTCTTTCTAATCATGGGGCTTTCTGCCTAGACGGGTGCCAATTAGTGCCAGTTATTTTTATGATGTGGACATCTGGAGATTGCACATTCACTACTTAAGGGCAACTGGACACCATCACAGGGTAACAGCTTGCCTTTCACTTTCACGGTGGCCTGAATTCAAATCAACAGCCTAGAGAGGGAAAGGCGTGGTCTGCTCCACATTAGCAAAGCAATCCAACCACTCAGTTGTAAAAGTTCTCAGACCTTCTGCATGTGGTCATGGCTGTGCAGAGCCTCCTTGTTGGAGTTTGCACTGTACCAACCTGTGCCACTTTGAGTTTTGGGTTCTGCACAGGTGGCTTCCTCTGCCTTCTGCCCATTCCTCAGGGTTACTGTTTATCTGATTCACCCATGAAGGTGAATCAAGGGGCTGTCCCAAGATGCCTAGAAGCCTAGGGAAAATGGAGACATAGCCTAATCCTTCTGTAGCCCTCTTGCTCCAATATCTATCATGTAGTAACTCAGGATATCCAGAGACCCTACAGTTTCTTAACACCTGGTTCCTTGGTAATGCCGTGGCATTTTTCAGATATTATAACAGGGATTATGGCATGTCTTTACCTGGAACCGGTGTCCCTTGAGACCTTGCTGCAGGGTAAATAGAAATTTTTGGAATAAAAAAGGAAGATAGGGAGGATGGAACAACACCCAAGACCCCCAGCAGGAAGGACAGCAATTCAAAAAGGACCCCTGAAAACTAACTAAAGTTTGTATGGATAGATCTGGGGCTATGAGGCTTGACTGAGCAGGTACTGTACAAGGAGTGGTGTGCTGGCACACAATGAAGCCTGGGATTTGTGAACTGCTTATAAATCTGGGCTGATAGTATTACATTCTGGAGAGTCCTGAACCTACTCTGATTTCAGGTAGGTTCCTATGGGAAGTGTTCACACAGACCTGCAAGCAACTGCAAAAGGAGCAAACAGTGCTAGCAGTGCTTGAAATGTGCTCCTAATCCAGAGAGAGAGGGAGGGAGAAAATCATTTGTACAAAACGCAAGGATGCTGGGAGTCCTAGGCAGTATTATTGACACAGAGAGTCGTTCAGCCAAAGGAATTTGCAACCAAAGGCTCCTCATTCAGGGCTGCAAAGCAGTGGAGGCCCCACCTTGTTTGAAAATTTGAAAACTTCCCAAGCTATAAATCTCATTCATTTGCATTTCTTTTCAGAGGATGAGGTGGAGCGTGGAGGATGGCAGTATTGATGAGGATTAAACTAGCAAACAGGATGAGTTCATGGAATACCTAGAGCCGTGCCAAAGTAGCCTGCTTCTAAAACAAGTATCAGTGAGAATAGCAGGCTGCTAAGCCAGTCTGCATATAGCGTGAGTGAATTTATATTGGTCTCCTTAATTACCTTAAAAAAAAGATTGATGCAAATTGGATCCTCTTTGTAAAAGAAGGGACATCTGCTTACTTATTTTTTTAAATGATGGCTATGTTAAATCAGGTTGTTGGTATGGGAGGAGGAGGGGAGTGGGGTTTGTTTTGGTTTTTTTTGGTTAAGAAAAAATACCTCACATTTGGAAATTTCCCAACCTCCCATCCACTCATATCAGTCAGATCCCATTACAGGACAATGGTGATGTAAAGTAGACTGATGGAACTGGGTGGGTTGTGTCACAACTGAGAGCATGATGTGTCAATCCGATGAATGCAAAAGACATTGTTTTCTACACCCAGATTTTTTTTTAAACTGTTTTTCTGAAAAACAAAAATGTCAGACCATCCTGGCACTAAGGGAGAAGAAAAAAAACGGAGTCAGTTGTTCACCTGCATGGAAATAAGTGATGAGTAGCAAGTAGAAAATTGTCCTTGAACACTAGGTGCAGCATTCTCTTGCCTTATGAATGCAATAAACATGTTCGGAAACCACTGGGGAGAGTTACTAGTATGGCAGAGATCCAGTTAATGCTACATCTAAATGAAAACAGCTAAGTATGAAAACCGTGTCAGGTGTTCTTTCCAGCAGATTATAAATTACCCCATCTAGACTGGGAGGTATCCCTGTTGGCTGTTTTATGGAACAACACTTGATTTGCAACATGAAAGACTGGTGTTAACAATTTGAAATTGGTGGACTCAGCAGCGGAACCATTTCTCTCTATACCCATAATCCCCCAATGTAGATATACCATTATGTGCATTATGATCTTGCACGGAAGGTGCAGTTAAGTATAGATATCAAGTAAGTTGGAGGTGGGGGATGGGAGAAGTATCCTGCTGGTTTGTATGCCATGAGGAGTGACCTTCTTGAGATATGTAAACACTGGAACAATGAGACATGCATCCTTGATACAGGCCTGCACCCTCAGTGTTAAGAGGTAAAGCAGAGACTGTGACCTAAGCTCTTTAGGGACCCTAGTCTTCAAATGATGCTACATATTGTACTCCTCCAAGATATATGCCATACAGTAGGAGACTGGAAGGAATTCCTGTGTATGTAGTATAGAAGCATCCACAAAGTTAGGGTTATTTTTTTAATAGCAACTTGTCTTGAGAACTGTCTTCCATCATTCTGTCCTGCCTGACATGAGTGCCTTCTCCACTTCCAGCACTGAGATAATGGTTCTAATTTCAAGATATTGTGTGTAGTTCATCCAAGGCCAGGACATTTGAAGTTGTTTGTTTTCAAGTTCTATTCATGTTTTCCAAATCCTGTTTTGTTTTCATGCTGAAAAATCCTGCCATAACAAGATTTTTTGGCAGACAATGGAATCATTTGGTTGTGAACCATCCGTTTTTTGGCAGCCATTTAGCAGATCAGCTCTGTGTGTGAGGGTGGTAATCTACGTTCCTTGTGTATGGCTGGCTAGCTGGAATATCTCACTACCCACACAACTCCATTGCTGATAAGAAGGCCTTTTCCAGCTCAGTACTGGTATACTTCACAGGAGCTGGCTTTGATGACATATCTGTGCTTTTGATTGTATGGGGGTGGGGGGGGAAGTTGGGGGGGGGTTTGGTTGTTTCTTTGCAAAAATCTCTTTTTATGCTTAGCTCAAGCACAGTAATTCTGTGGCAATTGTTTATCTCTCATCCAACATGCTTTTTAAAATTTATTTTTGCTGCATTTGTGATCACCATGGCTGCCAGAATGACAAGCTGGAAAGACTGATGTCTTTTTGGGGGTGGCTATAGAACAGGCAAAGAAATTACTGCTGGGGCTGCAAACACAAGTGTTAACTGTGGCTGTGAAATGGCCATACAGTATGCATGCTTTTTAAAAAGTGCTAAGGATGTTCCCTCACTCAGCCTTGAAAATCTCACTCCTGGTCTATTGTGGGCTGAGTTTACACCAAAAAAACCTATGTTCCATAGATCCGACAGTCACAAGATGGTAATAATTTTTTCACTACCAACATATTCTGCATTCATGGAAAAAAATATCCTGCTGATCTGGAGAGAGAGAGAGAGAGAAAACTGACATGTGTACCCATATCTGCGTATAGCAGCATAGTTTTGAAATGGTTTCCATTTTTTTATATGAAATAAGTGGACGTGTGTCAAATATGCCATTGCAAAATTGGATCAGTTTTAACAAATGCATTGTAACAACATAATTTCTTAACCTGCCTTGATAAAGCATGAGATGTGGATACAGAATCCCTGCAAAGAGGTGCATTATGAGATTTCTTTCTTAACTGTTCAGCTCTATTAATTTGTTCAGCATGAGACCCAGTATTTTAATAACCAGCATGGAACAAGCCTGCTCTAAAATGTCTTGTTTTTAAGCACTGCTTGGATTGTGTTTGTGTTCAGTTAGTTGGTGGGGGAAAACAGGTTTTGAGCTTATTCTACTTTTATTTTCCTAATCACAGCTACAGGGCAAAACATACCGAGCATCTAATAAGAGAAATAGCATTATGGTATGCTAATTTACAGTAATGTCAAGAACTGCAGAAAGAACAGACCTCTGCCTCTGTGCACACAAGGTGATACGTGCCTGAGAACAGTTCAGTGATATGCAACAACACCATGTTGTTGATTGTATTTGTCATCCCGTAAGCTTCACTCATGCTGTGGTAGAATAGATCACAAACCATTGTTGACATCAGGTTCCTGTGTATATTCCAGTGAATATGGATAAGATACTACTTTGATCTGTGTTTGAGTGTCGGTTGCCTTCCTTTGACCAACCACAACCTCTCTGGTTACTTTAGAGTATGGAAAGTATAAAATGTTTTTAATTTGTAGCACTTCCAATAACCTATAGATATATAATTGCCTTATAGCTAAAGTGTCCCTGTGACATGCTTCAGAATTAACCCTGTTTCATCCAGGGACACTTTTCATATGGGTCAGACCAATTTGTAGGGTTATAGCACTGTCATCTGTCTCTTCACTTTTCAAAATGCCTTATAGTCACTTAAAGCACTTTAACCATTTTGTCTGTCCTTGCCATTAGCCATATCACAGATTCCTAATGTGGTATCCCCAGTTCTTGTGCTTCAGGATCCTGAGGATGAAAGAAGTGAAGCATGGAAAGAATATGAATTGTGTGATTGTTTATTAAGTAACCAGTAGGTTGAACTCAGTGGAGTGGACCTCTAGAATCTGGGTGAAGCCATACATAACAGGCTAAACATGACCATTCTTGCATGCCAAGACAATATTTAATGGTATAAAAAATATGATTACACTCATAGGACAACAATGTGAATTTTTCTCAAATGGACACTTGCCATTATAGTGGCATAAACTCCACAAAAATTACTTGAGGCGAGAACAATAACAACAAAAAGAAAGCTTGTGCATTTTGGTAGATCCTTGAAGATATGGGGCCTGAGCCACATCAGGTATATAATCTTTGTAGCTGCAATATATTATGCCAGTTAAACCAATTGAGTGTCCAGGCTGGTTACTGTGAAGACTACTTTTGCAGAGTCCTCATGGAATTTTTAAAGGGGGACTGTGCATGTTTCAGTGATACCTTCTTTCTCCCCTATCAGCTGCTTTTCACATTTAAAAAAACCCAAACATTTTCTATGGGGTGTTTTTCTTGCTTTTGATTGTCCAGACCTGTTTGTAGATAAAGTCACTTTTATCTATTAGACAGGCACTTGTATTTGACACTGGTTTATTTTTTTCTTGGTTGAATAGCTGAATGACATGATATCTGTTATTAAATATATATAGGAACGATGGAAATCAGGATGTAAATTTTCACATTTAAAAGGTCCTTTTTATTGTAACATAAAATTTTATTTGTATAATCTGTGTCTCTATCATAACACAGTCTATGTAGTAAAAATAATCAATTGCTTTCTTAGCTAGAGGATCCCACTTCAGGGAGATACTTAAGCAGTAAATAATCATCTTTATATCATGAAAAGTATTTCATGTTAAAAGTGGAAGATATTTTTTTGAACCAATGGTTGTCAATGGGGAGTAGGTTTCCATTCAGCCCTCAGAAACTCTAAAGACCAGATGATCATTTAAATGGACCAGTAGGCAAATCTAGAAGGCTTCAATATCATTGTTGCAATAGGGCTTAAATGTTCAAACAGTCTTTTGCATATGATGTCAGGTACAGTGCAGCTGGCTGGCAACTAACAGTAAGATGTGCTTTGTACAGAGAGAAAGATTTGGGCAAATTAAATGCCATGTCAGATATTCAGTGTGCTTACAACATGGCATAGATAAATTCCAGTATGTATTGAGTTATCTGTTACTTAATCAGAGATATAGTATTGATAGTATTGTAAGGGTTTGAGTGTATCTCCATGGAGGCAAGGAAATGCAGATATGCACCTCCAAACTCACTTCTTTATATGTGTGCAAAACAGGTATAACATGCTACCTGATCAGCAGCAGTATTCCACATTCACTTAACAGAAGTGTAAATCGCTATATAGAGTGTAAGAGAGTGGAGAATCAGACCCAAGGCTTCCATGACTCTTAAGTCTGCCAAGTTGTACATAACCATTAGACTAGACACCAGTCTACCAGTACCTGCATAGCAAAGGGCAGTATTGACCTATAGCAGGATTCCCATCCTAGGATTCCATCTTATTCCTAGTTAAAATGGTATTTAAGGTATTTTAAAGGGAATTAGGAGCTTATATATCATTTGCACTATGGATTTAAAGTATTTGTATCTACTTACATCGTTGCCCCCAGATTGTGGAATATATTATCTTTTGTTGCAGTTTATTTGGTGAGCTTTATTATTCTATACAACAATCCATTTCCAATCTATGCCCATAAATCAGGGGTTTTCAACCTTTTTAAAGACGTGTACCCCTTCTGGTGGCGGTGGACGGACACGGAGAGAGAGGGGTGGGACTAGCACGTGGTGGCCACTGCCACTGACCACCCGGGGCCACTGCCGCCATGCCCTGCTTTCCCACAGTCAGTCACATGTGCAGCTCCATGGGCTGCTGACATGCCTCGCACCTGGCCAATTGCGTGCCATCCATCAGGAGCCCATGGAGCCACATGTACAATGCGTGGTGGCGGCATGGGGCAGGAGCGGGTACTGGATGGCGGCTGCCCCCCGCCACCCGTGTCCAGCTGGCTGGGCAGCTCCTGTGTGACCTGTGGCCTGTGTGCCCTCATTCTCCCTGCCCCCGCCGCCCCCCGGCTCTGCTCCTGGGAGATGGTGACATGGGGTGGTGGGTGGTGACGTTCCAACCTTGCGCACCCACGCGTACCCCCTAGCACCTTTTCAAGTACCCCAAGGGGAATGCATACCCCTGGTTGCCACCCCCTGCTGTAAACAAACAAACAAACAAGTTTCATTTCCAGGGCAAGGTATATGTGGTAGTTGAAGAGTTTAGGTGCCTCAAACAGTATTTAACTTAGGTAAAAGCTAATTTCACTCAGGGTTTTCCCTCAGGCCAAAAAAAGGTGTATAATTATGTGACATGCTTCCTACAGAGATATTGAAAGAGTTCCTACAGAGAAACTGCGCTTCATATATTACAAGTTGCTTATGACTATGTCATTGAATAAACCACTGACTAAAGAAACATAGTTGCCCATGCTGTGGGAAGCTGGCTGTTATTGGTCCAGTGTCTACAAAAGTTTTATCACATATGTGAGAGCTATAGTAACATATAGGAGCTTGTGTAGGTTGTGAATTTTTCAGGACGCTGTCCACCAAACTGAATGATTGTTCATTGTGTTATCAAACTCTTTTGATCTTCTTTCCTTGTGGAAAAATTAAATATTCCACCCTGTCCCAGGGTTTGATTGTACTTTGCAGTGTAACATACTGTTACAAATTCATGGTCACTTGTTACTGATTCTGTGTAGAGAATAGTTTATGGATTCTTTTCTTTCATATCAACCAGGCATGGGACTAGATTTTAGAAGACCTAGCATTACCAATGGCCAGCTGGGTGAGCTTGGGCCAGTCACTTCACCACTCTGTGTGTGCGCTTCCTTCTTTGTGAAATGGAGGGATCATGCTAGCCTTTCTTTGTACAATGCATTGAAATCCATGGACAAGATGTTCTCCAGGAGAGCTAGTTCATGGAACCGAATGTGCTCAGTGATGGGGACCATATCCTGCCAGGTGCAGAGCATCTTTCACCCCCATGGAAGTCAGTAGGCTTTGAAGGCAGTCAAGTCTGTAACGAGGACTAAAAGGGTGGGAGGGGAGCCACTAAAATTTTCTAAGCAGGAAATTTTTGGTAGCGCCATGTCTCTGGTGCTCTTGGAGGGAGACAGGAAGGGAATTGTACTTGAGCACACACTGACCAACTGCTTCTGCTTGCACATGTCAATCCTGGTGAAATCACTCTAGTGGCATACCACCGCAGTTGCGCTAGAAATCTTTTTCCAGCTTGCTTGAGGGTGGTTACAGGGTTACTTGGGAACAGCTTCACCATCATGTCTCCATGTTTGGTACATATGCTTGGGGCAGATGGGCAGGGTGTGTTTGAGAGTGTTTTCCTCTGAAACTACTGGGGTCATGGTATAGGTATGCCCTTTTTCAACTGTGCAAAGTCTGCATGGTCCTGGGTATGACCGTACATTGCATCCAACTGGAGAACCTGGTGGCAATGTTGTGGTACTACTCATGGTGGGGTAGCTTCTATAAAATAACACAATGTTGCAACCTCCAGAGTATGGCAAATATAAGGTGCCTCAAAATCCTAGCCCTCACTGTCTTGTGGGTACTCCTTGGTTGGAGAAAGGCTAAGGGACATCACCCTGACAGAAACACCCGTGCTGAAGTGTTAGGTAATCAACAGCAGTTCTTATGTGTTGCTCTCTGGCAGAAGCTACAACCATCGAGAAACCGAACGTCTGGACTCAGTCTGGCCTTTGGATACTGTCTCAGTGCTTTAAAGTAGGGCTGGGTGGATAGGTCTTGGGCAGCCTCCACTCCTCCATACTTTTGCCTTGGTCTGTGCATTTAAGGTCTTGGTGTGATGGTCACAGGACTCTGTACAAGCAGATTTATCAGGCACCTGACTAGACCTCTTACACATACACCGTAGTCCAGAGGATCAGTGGTTGCCACTAGAAGTTTGCACAAAGTGATGAGAAAGTACTGCTGCTTGGGATATTCATAAATGAGTCAGGACAAAACACAAGCAAAGGAGCTCAAAGGTGCTACGAAGAACAGCCCTGTAGTGGGTGCATCTCCCAGGTCTCTTCCACAATAGTATGGCTCATTAGAGTCATGGTAGCCATTCTTTTTGGACTGAGTACATGGTAAGTGCCTGCTTGCAGCATCCCCATTGGGGCAAAGAAGGGTGGGGCTCTCCTAGCATTGTTCTCCGTTACTGCTTTCTCTGTACACTGGCTACCCATAATAACCTACATCTGGGTGCATCTCTCTCACCCACAGCTCTAATCATGCCTTCTGCCTTCTTGAACATTAGTATTGGCTTCCTGTTTTCTTTTGCACATGACTTTGTTTTCAAGTCATTTCAAAACACTGCATGTTCCACCCTTGTTTTCACCTTTGCCCTTGTTTTTGTCCATCTTCCTTACACACTGTCCTTCAACCTGTCCAGGTATCTCTCCTCACTGCTTACCCAGTGGACTCTGCAGTACAGCTGCACTGATGTTACACCAAAGCTGAATCAACCTCTTTGTTTCCTTTTACCTGCAGATCTATAGCTGTTGTAAGCCCCATCACCCATATCGGCATAGTTTGGCCTAACAATTAATTTACATTGCACTTCCTTCCTCTTCTTCCACAAATAGCTTCTGAAAGCTGGTTTGGAGAGGCCCAACAGTGATAGCATTCACCTACTACCCTGTATTAACTGTTCCATCTGTTCCATTTATGCCGTTTGGGTCTGATACAAGCTCTGTTACAGCCAAGGGGAGCTTTTTGTTAACTTCCTCAGGGCACTAGAATGCATAGTTATTGGTCTGACCTTGTATATCATAGTTGTTGCAAATGACATTTGGCAATCACATGTATAAACAAAAGAGCTGGGGAGGAGAAGGTTTGTAATTGAAGTGATACATTGGTACTGGGTGCTGGAGTTCCTTGTAAATTGGCACTGTTATTAAGAGTAAAACTTGCCAAACAAAAAAGTGCTGCAACTTGCATTTCTTTACTTATGCACTGAGAGTGCCTCTTAGACATACTAGATACTAGATAAATATTGGAGATAAATCAGCTCAAGCTTATGCTAACTGCTTTGGAGAATGACTATAATAGTAGGTTACTGTTCCTATCACTAGATCTAGAGAAGTTAATGTTCCAAGACTACAAACAAAAGTTTGGTGGATGCTCTCCCTGCCCTTATAATCTCTTGCTTAACTTCCCCTTTCCTATCCATGAGGTATATAATCAACATAACATGACCTAGAACAGATGAACATATATAGCAGGTTTTCCTCTATTTTTAGAGGTTTCAAGAGGAAAGATAATTTTGCAGTTCAAGAGATATTCTGGAACAAGGAGGATCTGGGTTAAATTCCAGCTATACCACCTTTTATTTGACCTTGGGTAAATCACTTGATCTCTCTGGGTTTTAGTACAACATCTCTATCATGGGAATGGTATTTATTTTTCCCACTGTTGACTCTTGCCTACTCATATTAGAAGCCCTTATTATATTTCTGGGGTAGGGGAAACCCCACCTAGAGCCTCATCCCAGAGTCACCCCAGAGGCCATTCCTGCCTTTCCTATAGGTCCTCTTCTGGGCTAAACATCCAGTATCTAGATCTGGGACTAGTGAATCTAGGGACATTTTTACACATGCCTGAGCTTCAGCACTGGCCACTTTGAAAAGTGCCTGGTGCTGTGATGCAATACATGCAGTTGTATAAGTGGTAAAATGCATGAAGAAAATGGTGGCGGTTTGCTTTTGAACTAAAGTACAGTGAAGGTGGTTTAGTTCAGAAGTGCACCACTGCCATTCTCCATGCTGACATGCTTTTCACTGCTTATTCAACTGCAAGCAATGCAGCGCCGTGCGTGTCAGCTCATGTGCAGAACAGACTCGATTAATCAAGTCTGCTCTGATGCACTGGATCTCTGGCGAGTCACAAAATGAAAAAGTATGTGTAAAAATGCCCTAAGTGTACACCTTTTGTCGGCAGCAGGGTGAATGGTTAGGGCTCAAATGGGCAGAAGAATCCTAGTATGGATGAATGGCCACTAAGCTCCAGGCGCCTGGCAGGGGATCCTTTTTGGACAACAGCAGGAGTCACACAGCTGAATTAGCAGGCACTGTGGGGCAGATGCAGCACCCTCCAGCCGTTGAGCCTCTGCTCTCCACTAGGTAAAGGTTGCAGCATCCCAGAGCATGCATCCTGCTACTATGCATGGCAGGTTGCACATTAGTATTTTGTGTGGGCAATCTACTGTTATGAACAGTTTCCTTCCTCCAAGTACTTCACCATCATCATTCACTAACCCTTCACCAAAAGACTTTTGGTGAGAGTTTCCTAGGCAGTGCCGACAGGCCTGAGAAGCTGGAAGCCAGTAGCCAACAATCTCCACATGAGCAACGTAGGTGGAAGGGTCACACGATACCTGCATGGTGACAGAAACATGAGGTCCTATTTAGGCGACCAGGTGGCCCTATTTAGGGAGGCTCTGTCCGCCTCAATCTGAGGAGGCCCCTATAAAAATTGGCGTAAAAAAGGCTTGCCTCTCACCGATTCCTGGCTGGTTTCCCATGATTAGCAGGATCTTTTTAAGCGGGAAAAACAATCACAGAAATGGACAGAAACTGAAAATCGGATGCTAAAACATTCATACACTATTCGACTCAAAGAAAAATTGAGCTTGCAGAAGAACTGCATTAGTAGTGAAATAGTTACACAGTTATCAAATACATATCATTGTCTTATCTGAGATTAGAATACATGACAGCAATGGGCTTAGAGAGAAAGAATACACTTCCTACTGGTCAAGTTACAAGACAGACCCAAGCACCAGCCTACCTGGGATAGGACTCACAATAGCAAACTCCATTGCTAATAAACTACCACAGCATTGTGTCAATATCTGAGTGCCTAATGACATTGTGGGTACCACTTCCAACAACAACTTTCTGACAATAATACGTGCCTACGCTTCAATACTACTTGTTCCCAGAGAATTGAAGACTCGGTCCTACAGCCAGTTGAGTGACACTCTAAGAAACATACCCAACAATAATAAAATACTACTGGGTGATTGCAATGAACCCATTGGAGAGGAGCATACCACTTGGAACAGTCAGGGGGAAATGTGGACGTGGGTTTTTAAACACACATGGAGAATTACTCCTAACACTCTGCACAGAGTTTGACCTTGCTGTTACAAACCTCTTTTTCAACATGCCAGGAAAGTGGTTGTACTCTTGGCAGTACCCTCAGTCAAAATGATGGCACCTTCTAGACTACATCATCACTCATCTCAATGACCTGAGAGACGTTTACATTACCAGGACTATGTGATGCACAGAATGGTCTATGGATCACCAATTTACCCATACTAAACTGAACATCAGGATTCACACTCCTAGACAGAAGGTTGCTCCAAAACCAAACCAACATATCGATGTTTTGAAACTTTGCATGGAAGAGGGGAGAACCTAATTAGCAACTTTCACTCATGCTGCACTATCAAACTGTGCCAATGCAAGATCAAGCAGAACTGTCAATGAAAGGGATGAAAGGGGGTGGGGAGGTCTTTCAAATTGCAGTGCAATCAACAGCTAAAGAAGTCCTTGGTGTCCCAATTTGATGAAATGTGGACTTGTTTAATGCAAATGACAACAATATTCAAGCACTCCTTGTGGACCATCGAGCTGTGCACCAAGTTAAACTGAATAACCCCTCCTCTCTCGCAGCTGCAGAAGCCTTCAAGAAATCAAAATCTGAAGTGCAGAAAAAGCTACAAGAGATGCAGGACACTTGGTGGAGAAACAAAGCAATGGAACTACAAGCTCTTGCTGATACTAGTAACACCCAAGTTTTTTATCAGGAGTAAGTCCATTTATTGATCACAAAGAGCCAATACTTGTCCAGTCCTGTCCACTGACAACGCCACCCTCCTGACTGAGCATAGTATAATATTGACAATGAGAGAACATTTTGCAACCTTCCTCAATCATGAGTTGAGCACAAATGATAAAACAGTAGACTCAGTTGAGCAAAGACCAGTTCAATATGAACTCTGGAGGAGACTAAGAATGCACTTATGAAAATGGCAAATGGAAAGGCAGCTGGAGTTGATGAAATCCCAGCTGAAGTCCTTGAATATGGTGGTCCTACACTTAACAAAGCTTTGCTAGACCTATTTACTGTCTGTTGAGAGAATGAAGCTTTACCCCATGGTTTAAAAGTTGCAAAATCATAATCTACAAGCACAAAGGACACAGACATGACTGCAGCAAATATCATGACACTTAGTTCCTCTCCATTGCTGGTAAGACCCTTGGTAAGCTGTTTCTGGAACGGCTCCAGGTTATTGTAGATGATGTTCTTCCTGAATCCCAGTGTGCTTTTTGTTCATCATGTAGCACTGCTGACATGATATTTACCTTACGCCAGTTCCAGGAGAAAGCTACTGAACATCAAATGCCCTTGTACATTGCATTTATTGACTTTAGTAACATGTTGGACACTCTGCTCTCTGGTGCCTTCTTGCAAAGTTCAGCTGCCCAGAAAAATTAATTAACCTCATACACTGGTTCCATGACAACATACAGGCCCATGTATCAGTGGGTGCCAGCTCATCTGATGCCTTTCTTGTAGCCCATGGGGTTAAACAGAGCTGTGTGCTTGCCCCTACATTATGTACTCTGTTTCTGGCTGGAGCGCTAGAAGTTGCTACACATACTGCTGCTACTTATGTGACCCTATCAGCACAACTTGATGGCAGATTTCTAAACCTCCACTGATTCAAGGCCAAAAGCAAATCCCAACAAAATGAAGTAAAGGATCTACTGTATGCCAATGACTCAGCATTTGTCATCCTTTCTGAGAATGACCTGCAATATTTACTGAATTCCTTTGCCCGTGCTGCATCTCTTTTTGGCCTCTGTATTAATGTAAAGAAAACAAGTCCTGTACCAACCACCTCCTGTCAGAAACTTATCACCTCCATCACCACCACAAATAAAATTGAATGTCAGCCAATTAAACAGCATTAAATTATTTTGCTACCTAGGCAGCACAGTTACCAATGACACCAGCATTGACAAAGAACTTTCAGTACGCTTAAAGTATGCTGCCTCATCTTTCAGTTACCTACAACAAAAAAGACTATAGGCAAGATGGGGAGTGAAGGTGGGGAGGCAGTCAAAGTGTCTACAAAATGCAAGATTTACAGAGCTGTTGCGCTCCCTCGCAGTAGTGGCCTTAGGGGAGGGCAAACCAGGTGACCGCCCGGGGCCCCACACTTTATACAAATAAAACCTACTTACATTTAATATATGTATGATCAATATTGTATTAAGATACTTTCATTGCAGTTTCATGGATAGAGCAAAGTGAAATTGAAATTGAAAATGTCTGACTTGCTTATAGGTCATCAAAATTAAAACTCTAAGGGGCCGTAGGTGATTCTCTTGCCCAGGGCACAACAAACCTAAAGTCATCACTGTCCCTTGTCTCCTGTATTTGTTAGAGACCTGCCTCCTTTATCGTTGCCATATCAAAAAACGTAACTGCCTGCAACAATACCACCTGTGCAGCATAATGGGAATTAAGTGGTCTGACAAAATCACCAACAATGAAATAGTATGATTGGCAGCTATGCCAAGTATGAAAGCCATGCCAGCATGGAGGTAAATGACCTGGGTCAGCTACGCCATACATATGGACAGCAATTGACTGCCTAAGAGAGTTCTATACAGTGAATTTGAAAAAGGCAGTAGGAAGGTTGGCTGTCCCAAACTCTGCTACAAGGACTACATTAAGTGGAACACATGCAGTCTTCCAGACTGGACTTAATGTCATGGGAGGATATGGCTCATGATAGGTGAGTTTGGCACTCTACTATGAAGGAAGCAGAAGAACAAGAGACCATCATTGTGCCCCCTTGGCTGACAGTAGGAGAGGCCGTAGACACCAACTTTCCCTGGTATGTGTCCTGAACCCTACATATGGAAACTGATTTCCTGTACCAGTAGTAGTCATACCTGAATATGAGTGGCAGTCATTATAGTATTTATTTTAAGTATCTTGTCAGTGTCTCACACAATGGGACCTTGAGCTCAGTTGGTACCTTGAAGTGCCACTGTAATGCAAATAAATGTTGTGTGTCATTCCAAAATTTTGCTGCAGGAAGTATGGAGAATGAATAAAGTGCCATTGTAATTCCAGTTAATGGAGCTATTAGTATGAGTTCTTGTTGTGAGAGAACAGTCAGTGATAGAAAATGTGTAGACAGTGGATCCCCAAGAGACACTGTAAATGTGTGAAATGAATACCTGTACAAGGAGAGAAAATAACCAGGTTCTCTCTGAGATGTACATTGGAGCCTTACATGCAGCTAGGCCTTGATCCTACACCATTATTTAGACTTTTCCCATTGATTCGAATAAGAGCAATTCACTAAAGAACAACTGGTGCAAACACACTTATGCAGTGCTTCATAACTGGACTGATCAGAGAAGCTAGAGAGCTCCTCATTCAAAATGAAACTGCCGAATAAGGTATGTCTGCCTCGCAACACTGACTTAACACAGCATTGCCCTGGTAGAAGTCTAATGTGTGTGTAAAGTTACATGTTGCACTTAGACCACACTAACTCTGTGGAATGTTAATTAGTGTTAAAGTTAGAACGTGCTGTGAGCAGATGCGCATTTAGGGTTAATATTGGTTCTTGCACACACAGCTCTGACTTGCCACTGAGGGCTGGTGAGCAGAGGCATGGCTGGGAGCCAGGGCACTTGGGTTCTATCCCTGCTCTGGGTGGAGGACGGGCAAGAGAGAGGCATTGTAGCAGTGAAAGCATGGAGCTGGGAGTCGGAGGCTCCACTAGCGCACCTCCCACCCCTTCTTTTCCTGAGGTAGAAGGTGGTGGGAAAGGGCTATGGGAAGCCCTCCAGTGCCCCCTGCTGACCCAACCTGAGCCTCCCCACCCACACAACTCAGCCTTCTCCTGCCCCAGCCTTCCCCGGACAGGGTTGTGCCTTTCTCCCAGAGCTGGGTGTGCGGGCCGACTTCCGATCTCGCCTGGGTCGCCATGTGCGAGCTCTCTTTCGATCCCATTTGGGTTGCCATGTGCGAGCTGGGGGCGAGCTGGGCCCGTCTCTTGTGTGTACACAGGCTGTGGCTGGTAGCCCGGGTACACAGGGTTGGAAAAGACCGCGGTGCGGTATGACACGCTCTAGCTAGAATCAGTCACGGAGGCGTAATGGTTGATTGAAAAGATTATTTACTTACACCCAAGGTGGTCGCGGTGTAGGCTGGTCAGCTTTCCAGGCACAGCTCCGCTTGAGTTTTTGGTGGAGGACTCTAATAAACTCGGTTCCTTGACCCCGGAGTGATTCAGGCTCCGCGGGGTTCAAGAATTCGTTCCCACGGAGCAGCTGTATCTCCGTGAGTGTTACTCGGTTCCCAGGTCCCCCGGAGCTGTTAAACTCCGTGGGCTCAACAATTGGGTCCTTAGGATAGGGATATGTCTGGGCTGCGATCGGCGACGGGGAGAGGCTAGAGGTTAGTTGCCTCGGAGTCGTTAAGGCTCCGAGGGGACGGTAAATAGGTCCCGCGGAGTTGTTGAAGCTCCGTGGGTTCGACAAATTAAACCTCTGTTGCCCTCTTAAGGAAAAAGCTGGGTTCGTATGGATCAGCAGCGCTTAGAGATCCTCACGCTCCTTTCCCGAACTCCACGTGCTTTCTCTCTCTCCGATTTGGGCACTATGCAAAGAAAGCTACAGAACTGGTGGGAAAAGCTCCTGCACGCGGGTTCTCTGTTGCAGCAGAACACTCCACCGTGCAAAAGAGCTGCAATTTGGCAGGAACATGATTTAGCGATGCCGAAGCACACACAAACAAAAAAACCCACAACTTTGGGTTGTGACATCCCCCCTTGCTGAGAGCATAGCTAAATTATGCTATATACTCATATTAGGAACCTTGTTGTGAGTTGTCCAATGAGCAAACAAGCAGAGAAACAAATAAACAAACATAACATTCGCTGTCCTGGAATTAAGCTATAGAACAATCAAAACACAATACAAACACACAATCAAAACTTCAGATTGGATATCCCCCCTCGTTGAAATATAAGGAGTTCGTCCTCCAAAGATCGGACCAAACAATAACCAACACAAATATACATATACACAATTAAATTTATAACGAAGAACTTTTGCGATCAGGGCGTCAATGAGCATCATGGCGAAGTCATACATCAGGCCGTCGCTTCCTTCAATGATGTTATCTTTCTCAGGGCTTCTCTTCGCCACACACTCTGAGTTCCGGATCTGTAAATAAAACTTATAAAACAGATTAATGATCTTATTGACAAAGAAGATTATTTTTAATCACGTTTAAATTCCATGGCCATAAGATCTAGCCATGAAATTATAGCTTCATCAGATTCTATCTCAGATTCCTTATATAGCTGCTGTAACTCTGTCTAAGCACGGATGTGACTGGTGACGACATCTCGCTCATCAGCTGCCTGGTCGACCGTGGCTGCAGGGCAAGCTTCTTTTTCAGGAGTTGGTGTTGTTATAGGCTGAACTATTGCCGCGGGAGTCATTGCTGCTAGTATCACTCCAGGCAGGAGGGGCGGATGCACTCCTCCGCTTAACTCTCTCCTTCGACAGCAGGAAGGCGTGGTCGGTAGAGGCGTCGCTGCGTCGCTAGGTGGGGTTGCCGGCGACGACACTGCGTCCATGGGCGGAGTTGCCGACCGAACTCTCGCGGGTTCGTCCGAAGCTCCACCCTTCTTTTCCGGTTCTTCCACGTGGTCTCCCTCTTGCTTGGCGCCATCTTGGACCGGCGTCTCAGGTCCCTTCTTCTCAGCCACTTCTTTGACCGCCTGAACAGCCATCTGCAACTGGGCTTTCAAACTTAAATTCTGGTGCATTAGATTCATCACAGTACGAAAAGCTGCACCACATTCTCCCCGCTTCTCGTACTGCAAGGCCACTCTCTCATCCGCGGCTCGTTCCTCTGCTCCCAGGGTTTCGCAGAGCTCGGATGGTAGCTCGCGACCCCTTAATCTAGCCGCCATGAGGAGAGGGAACCAGACGATCGGCTCTGGTTCTCCGCTCTCCCGAGCATATCCTAGGCATCGGGCACACTCCTGGGTGAAGGTCGGGTTCGTCTTGCCCGCCGGGTTGGGTTCGGCGAGGGACACAGTATCGAGGGGCCTGAACAGGACCCGCTCATTCCTCATTATATACCCGAACGCCGCGGGGAGCAAATACACCTCCCTTTCTCTCGGAGCTCCATCTTCGGAGACTCCCTCTTCTCCCTTTAGTGAAAGGCGTCCGCTCACAAATCTTTCACCCGTTCCGCCCGCCTGGTGGTAAGCGATATGCACTTCCAGCTCCTCAAAGCTTCTCACTTGGCGTTGGTTATCGCGCCAAGGGCA
>NW_005841837.1:2756048-2777876 GCF_000455745.1 Alligator sinensis
CGCCACGTGTGCCTACATTAAGACTGGCCAATAATGTGGTGCGAATCCCAATACAAATGGCAGGGACTCCTTGCATCGCGCATTACGATAATGCCAAAGAAATGCACTATGCAAAGAAAGCTACAGAACTGGCGGGAAAAGCTCCTGTACGCGGGTCCTCTGTTGCAGCAGAACACTCCACCGTGCAAAAGAGCTGCAATTTGGCGGGAACATGATTTAGCGATGCCGAAGCACACACAAACAAAAAAACCCACAAGTTTGGGTTGTGACACTGGGGAAAAGCCGCAGAGAATTTCAATTAACTTTGGTTACTCAAGGTTAATGGAAATTTTCCTATGCCAACTGGTCTTTTAAATCCCAGTGGCTCTGCTCCCCATGGCTCTGTGCTGGGAGCAGAATGATGGGTTTGGTGTGGTGGCAGCACAGAGCTGCAGGGAAGCATGTTTCCCTGATCCCCACAGCTCTGTGCTCCTGCTATGCTAAACCCCAGGAGCTCTGTGCTAGTACCCCAGCCCTCCTCCCTTCACCTCACCACCCCCAACCCCAGGACAGGAGCAGGGGGTGCGAAGGGAAGCCACAGCCTCCATTAAGTTGCCTGGCCAAGAAAAAGCTGGTGCTTGGGGGAAAAGAGGCAAACAATGTGGGAGAATTGAACTTTTCCCTGGCTTTTGCCTGGATCCAGGCAAAAGGCACAGTCCTTTCTGGGGAAGGTTTCAGGGGCTGAGATTGGGCCAGCAGAGGTTGATGGAGGGCTACCTTCTCCCCACATCCCCCCACCCAAAGACAGGAATGCGGGGGCCTGCAGAGGGAAGCCTCAGCTCCCATGCCTCTCCACTTCCAGCTCTGTTCTCCTACCACTGCAACTCCTCTCCTGGTATTGGCAGTACCACTAGGCAGTATTACCCCCTGGGCAGTAGAGTTTGGGAGGGTGGAAGTTTCATCCACAACTCAGGAGTTGGTGGGAGGGAGGAAGGAACAATGTCTGGGAGCAGTACATCTTGGGATGCCAGAGGACTGCAAATTGCGTGTTATATCTCGATGGATCAGACTGAAGTTACCCTAACATGAGCTGGAGAGCATCATGGCCCAGATTTAAACCTTGCCTGAAGTGGTACAGTGGAGTTGCAGGGGGTTAGGTTCTAAAGTCAGCGCATAAGGCGAAAATCGGGTAGAGGCTAAGAGCCTTTTCTCGCAACGTGTTGCCATCAATAGGCGCACATTTATGGTTCATGTCTTCCAGCCATAAGTTTAATGCCTTTTTAGTCTTCACTAAAGTTTTATCATGCACTTGGCTCATCACCTTATCAGTTATTGGAGCACTTGGTGCCATGGCTTGACGAATTTCTTTCTCTCGAACCTTGATGGCACGGATGCTAGATTCGTTGGGGCCATATTTACGCACCACATTGGAGACCGACATACCATCTCTCAATAAGTCCAACACAGCCAGTTTTTCCACCAGTGTTGGAACAGATCGCTGTTTCATCGGTTGAGCACCAGATGAAGCAGTTGGCTTGTGTTTAGGGGTCATGTTATACAAAAAATACGTATCTTTAAACACTAGAATGACACTCAGTGTGGCGAGATGCTCACACTATGAGAGGCGGGAACTCATTGAGTGGAATGGTGGGTGGAATCACCCGCATTATTTAAATTGTTATTTTTCTCTCTCTTTTTTTTTTTTTGGCCAAGTGCGTATAGTTGAATTCGCGTAAGTTAAATGTGCGTATGATGCGACTCCACTGTATAACTTTGATATGCTCAGAGGGCACTTAGCATGAATTAATGAGCTTTAATGTGCAGATACTCATGATTTACATGCCCTTAGTATGGTCTAAGTGTAACGTGTAACTTCACCCTGAATGGTTCTCCTGTACCAACATAACTAGTATGAGCCCAAGGCAGTGAGGGATATTGTCATCATTTCCCTATCCAGCCATTGGGTGAGCATTTGTCAGTCCTTTGTCTTCCACTGTCATTTTGCAAACTCTAAATTTTAGATTACGGTTCATCATAAACCTCTGTTGAGATCAATATCCTTGGGGACACAGGGGTAGGATGATGTTATAACCACAAATGTGGTTGGTTACTCCTGAATAGACAAGAGTGGCTATCTTAACCAGTGCCTTTAGCAAACACAGTGATCAGTTATCAGGCCAGGTCATGAGAATGAACCTGTAGAAAAAAGTTGCCCTTGTTAAGTAGGAAAGGGAAGACCAAGCAGGGTTCTTTTTCATGTGATTTGTTTGCATTATTAGGAGAGGCATCTGCTATTCAAAGCAGCTTCTACTATCCATTGTTCCAGCCTATTGGCTTTCCACATAGGTGACTGGTAGGGGGTGCATGGGGGTGCAAGTCCCCCCCTGACAGGGTCGGTGCCCCGCCGATGGCTGATACTGATGCTGTCAGTAGGGCTGGTGCCCCCCCTAACAGGGCCACCGCCATCAGTGGCTTCTGCAGGTGCCCCCCCAGATTCAGGAAGCACCAGTCACTCATGGCTTTTCAGATCAACTAGGCTTATACAATACACAAGACCATATGCTGGATGATAATTTGTCCATACATACTAGCATGACACAAATATCTGCACCAATTGAGTGGTAGTGGTTTCACCAATTAATCTGTGGTGTGCGCTTACACTAGAATTCAAAAGAAGATGCAGTCTTTATAATCTCAGTTGTGTGTTCATTAATGGAATTAGCACTATAATTTGAGCATACAGTGGGGAGGTTTCCCCCAAACTAGGTTCAGCTCAGCCAGAAGCAGTAAAAGGTATTGTTAAGGCTGAGTTCCAGGTAAGAGACCAGAGCTGGAGTCATAGCCACTAGTTTTCATGGTGTTAAGGCAGAAGTGTATCAGATGAAGAGGAAGATGAGGAGCGGTAGTTACTGACTCAGAAGTAAAAACTGCTGGGCAGGCTGCTCTTGCTTCTCTGTAAGTCCTTTGAATGGTTGACTGGCTTCCTGTTTCTTGTGGTTGTGGACCAATGGGAACTAAGGACTGATAGTCAGGGCCCAAGTGTGTCAGGATGAGTCATTCTAGTACAGCTGAGAATGAGCTCCTGCTTAGTGGTGGCCCCTCAACCTATGTCTGCATCATAGTGTCCCACTAGTGGGATAGTCCAACATCTAAATTGTTTATTTAGACTTTGGTTTCTTTGTTAAGGCAGACAGCAATGATTACAATTGTGATAACGTGCTGTGGTAACCCATCCAGTAGAAGTTGGGCTGGGAACCCCCAAATCATTCCACACAGGCTGCCAAACAACCATCAGATGGGTAATGACTTTCACTGATTGTTACCCTGGAGGGTTTTGAACTGGTGACCTGGAGATACAAAGCTTCATATTACATTACCAGTCCCTTGGGTTGCCCAGTGCACCTGAAATAGATTTTAGTATTTATAACAAAGTATTCCATTGAAATCTGTTGCTAATCTGAAAATCACCACCCCCAGCACATCATTAGGGAAAAGTCAGGAGCTCATCAAAATGAGAGGGAAACAAATAAGAAACATGAGAGCACAGAATGTGGGTGAACCTGAAGGGTTGCTCAATAATTATTGTATCAGCCAGAGAATAGCAGCAGTTCTTTGGAAATGAAACCACATCTTGCTTGACTATTTGACTACCTTGTCCTAGGGGCCCCAGTTGAAGTTCTGACATCATTGTCAGCACTTTTCTTATTTCAGGCTTAGTGAGTTTCCTGCTGTGGAAGAAAAACTGGCTAAAAAAAGAAGACTGCTAGAGCTTAAAAGCACTCTGTTAGCAAAATCTAGCAGTGGAGGCCTCAGTTGATGAGTCATTTCATACAAATAAGTGCCACACTAATCAATGAAAAATACTATAAGGGGCATTCGTAGAGAGGAGAATGCAAAAACAAAACTCTTGTGTAGCTTTGGGTGGGAAAAGTTTGTGTGAAGGGGGATAGCTGTTCATTGGTGCATGCTCTTTTGGGGATAAAGAACAGGTTTTCAACAACTCCATGGCTTTCTGCCTTGTTTATGGTAACACCTGATCTAATGATTTCATAATAAGGAAGAGCATGACATTTTCATCACATATTTATGACCTACTGTAGAGATTAATGTTTTATCAACTTTAGGAAATCCAGCTGCTTACTAAGTTGGCTTTGTTATCCTTAATATGAACCCTGTTGTTAAATATCTTTTAAGTATTTATTGGCAATTTATTGACATTGCAATTCAAATTAAATTCTCAAGTAATTAGTCACCAGCGGATTTGCTTTCCCAAGTTGCAGCAATATGTCTCAAAACCTTTTCATGCTTCTTCCAAGCTTCTTTCCTTGGCATTTTTCCAAGATGTTTCCCAAGCACAAGCACTGAAACTGATATTTAGAGCATATGGTGATGATGTATTTGTATGTTCATTAAATCAAGATACCAATGAAAGAAAAGTGTAAGGCTTTCTATCCTTTTAAATGAAATTGTCAACCTAGATATCTATTGCCTTTGCTGAGATCCAGCCTGAAATGACTTGCAAGCAGTGCTCTGTTATGATGACAAATTAATTCACATCAAACTTTGATCACTGCTTGAAAAGTTTTCAGACATCAATTTCTAGCAGTTGCATTTAGAAAATGAGAATTCAGTTTGGAGTCTTGGACTCAAAACAACAAAAGAAAAAGTGTCTCCATGTAGCTGGTATGCAAACTCTAGAAAAATGGAGGGAATTGAGTGAAAGCTTCTTCCATATGGAAGATTAAGATTTTTCAGAAGCATTAGCTGATATATATACAATTAACGCTCTGCATATTGCTCATGATACACAAAGCCCTTCCTGTTGCCAATGCTTGTGTGTGCATCAGTGATGCACATACACAGAATACATCTTCATGTCTGTCTTTTTCCATCAGTCTTTCTTGCTGCCATGTAACATGTCAAAAGGAAATGAAAATGGGAAAGGATCTTGCTTAAAATAGAATGGAATGATATTAGTCAGGCTAATAGTGAAGGTGCATTTTGGAAATATACTTCTGTATATCTAATGTTTACCACTTGACTACTCATGCCCCAGGCTCAAAATGCATAATAATGCAAATTAAAGCACAGCAAATGGAAGAGCTAGAATCTAAGATAACCATACTTAATGCAGGGTATGACAGAACATCTGCTCTTTAATTAATCTTACGTAAAGACTGAAGCATGGCATTAAGATGCAGAGTGTTTATGACAACTGTTTTTGTAGTTAACATGCTCCTGGCCTCCCTCATGTAATTGTTTCTGCTTTGTAACACACACAAAGCCCTGATAAACAACAACAACCATGTAGAAAGAAAAATAAGGGGAAGGGAATGGTTGAAGAATATGAAGTCATGTTTCCAAGGTAGCAGAAGTGAAGAGCTTGATTGTGAGGTCATAAGAAGGAAGGAGGAAGAGAATCCAAAGCATTTGAGTTTGTGAAGAAGTTTTAAAGACAGCCAAATTCCTACAACCAAAGTTTGGGGTTTTTTTTCAGGACCGTCCATTGTTTGGTGTTCAATTTGAGACAGGTTATATCAGCCTGACTTCCAAAAAGTCTGGAGTTCCCTGCTTTCAGGAAATTAAGGCTCCCTTACAGGGGGAGGGGTGGAGGCGGCGTTCAAGTTGGTCACTTAAAACCATGACTTTTTTCTAGAGGTACTTCACCATTTTTCTCCTGTGTGGGGCAATTGTTTAGGTGGATAAAAATGTCCCAAGTCAGGAGGTTTGTATTTTTCAGACAGAATAGTTTATTTTTTAAATATTTCCCAAATGCATTTTTTTGGGGTAATTGAAAAATGATTCTTCAATTCTCACAATATGTGTGGACAAACTGTACATGACAATGGTGAGTGCAACTGTAGGGATACATCTGAATACCAATATTCAGCATATGAGCTTTGTTGGATCCATATGTGAGAATAGGCCAAGCCAAGACTCCATGCCTCCCAGTTGGTTTAGTGAAGACAGGACTTCTAACAGCAGTGGTCTCTTATACAAGGAAGCATGAGAACCAAATTGTTATACCTGGTCTCTGTTCAGAGATAAAGAACAGTATGTATCCATACTAGCAGGGAGAACCCTGAATACATCCTGTATCTCTAGGGCAAAGCAAGCATAATCATTGATGGCTTGACTCAAAGCTTGCCAAAGTCAGTATGCAAACTTGCATGAACTTTAGTGCAGACTCTAGGAGAGAAGACTTGTTTGCACAGTCTTTCATCTCCTCCACTGCAAATTTGTGCATTGGTAGAGATCTGGCTACAGTTTAACCCTGAAACAATAGACAGCATTAGAAAGAACTTTAGAGAGCTCATACTCTTTGAGGTAAGTCCAGGTCTACATGAAACACTGGGTCAGGCTATATCTAGTGTCATGGCTGGTGTGGATTCACTAATCTTTGAAGAAAACAGAGGAAATGGGGTAAAGAATAATAGACACAAGGGAGAAGAAATAATTATATTAAATGATATATTAATCTAGGTTTAATTTTGCTTTTTTTAATAAAAGAAATATATGGAATCAGTAGATAGACATTCTAGAAACAAAGGACCCCCTGTAGACATTTTGAAAAATGTGTATGCTTGGAATAAATTCTGGGATTCTGAATAAAAATGATAGGGTGCACTTTAAGATGAATAAAAATAGGTTATCTGCAGAAAATATGGAGTTGGCATGTGTGCTGTGTCTGTAAAGAATCACTTTTATTTGTCTATCTATGTATAAGTGAGGAAGATAGAAAACATTGAAAGAAAAATGCCATCTTAGTAATGTGCACTCTGGCAAAAGGTTTGCAAACAATATAAAATAGCTGCTCTTCTGAAATGATGACTTTACTGAAAGTGTGTCCAAAAACAAACAAACAAACAAAAAAATCAAAGCCAACCTTGCTGTTATGGGAATCATCAAAAATTGCTTTTAACCTCTCCCCCACCCCGCTTTATTCTAATGAACTAGTGTTGTTTTATCCTAAGGTTATGTAACGTGATACAATACACCCAGGTTTTCTCATCCACTCCATCCCTTGAAGAACTTTTACAGCATGTGCAATAGATGTCACAGTATTCTCCTTAAGTGGGTAAAGAAGAGCCTGGAGTTCACCAGCATTTGAATGACTCTAGACTGTTCATCACTCCTTTAATTTGTATCTTTGGAGAGATGGCAACAGGGTGTACATGTCCTTTGGAATGGATTTGAAAGCTTGCCAAGAAAGGGCTTCAATCCCTTCCTCCTTATAGTCCTGGCACATAGAACCACAGGAGGAAACAAAAGGCATTTCTGAGGAGCCATCCAGGAAGAAAGATTAACAATATACACCAAAGAGAGAGAGGGAGAGAGAGAGAGAGAAAGAAGACCTTCCCCCCATTTGTGCTCATTCAAATAGAACTTGAACAGACTCTGAATGTTCTGTAATCTAAACGTAATGCTCGTTGCTGTACTGAGCTGCTGCTTTGTTCAGCATCAGTGCCTGTTCTGCCTGCGGTCGAGGTTGTGGGTTGGAAGGGGAGTGCAGTCACTGTCCAGCTTTATCTTTCTCTTAGGAACAAACATTATTGGTCTCAAGGTCACGGAGTGTGGCTGCTTCACAAAACGAAGGGAAAGGGTTGGTATGTGAGGCCTTGTTTGCCAACCTTGTTCTCAAATCACCCTGGACTTTCTGATGAAAAACTAGGAAGGTTTTTAAATTTTCTCTGATCCTGAAAAATGTCAAGGCACATGAATAGATGAGGGAGTCACTACGTTTTCTTCTTCTGCTGTTGTTCTTTTTTTCTTCTGGTTCAGAAAATTGTGTAGCTTTAACCTTGATTGTCTAATAATGTGTGACCTTGACTTTCTGTGGGTTGGAAGGATTTCAGACTTGGTTTTATCAGGATTAGCTTTTTATCTTCACAGAAGTACCCAAGTCAGTTACTCATTTCATCTCTTTTCACCTTAGACTCCCAGCTTTCTCCTCTAATTTATAAAACAAGGAGGAGAAAATAAACTAAATTATTGTGATGGGTATAGAGATATGACTTTCACTGCAGGGCAGGAACGATGAAGCCATAATCCAGTGCTGGGCTCAGGATCAATGCCTTCAGGTTACATTCAGCAGCTTTATTAAAGAATTCAGAGCTCTCTGTTTCCAACACCATATGATTCTTTTCCTATGCTCTCCATACAAGTATTGCCACAATCTATGCATGGAAGAAGAGTAGAGGAGAAGTAGGAGGGTCATGGAAACCCAAATACACACGATTTGCACCTTTTCATGTCTTCCCTGTTTCTTGCAACACAAACTGACTTTGCAAGATTGGCTCAGAAAATGAATACCCAGGACATCGCTCTCTGTTACTTTGCTGTGAAATTACTTTTCTGAATGAAAATATTGAATTCCTTTGAAAGCGAGTAGCATAATATCTCTGGAAATGAAAATCCTGTGGAAATCACAAAGGAAAGAAGACCGAAGGATATGAAAGCTTTATATCTCTAAATGTTAGTCAGGTTGAGCTTCTTCTCCTTTCCCTTTGTGTGTGTGTGTGACAACAATCGTAACTGCTCTTTCTGATGTTGATATAGTGAGTGCTGGAATCTCCTAGATGCTTATATTAGATTTATGTTTTATCTACAACAAACAGCCAGCATCATGATCTTAATTTATTGCAGGGCTTTCATGCACTCTGAGCTAATGTAGTCCAGTTGTTTAGTGAGTCTGACCTGCTTTTGTTGTCCCTTGGTCTCATGGAAGTATTATTGACTTTCCTAGAGGCTCCCCTGTCATTCCCATGATATTATGGTTTCACAGGAAGGAAACTCTCAAAAAGCCAAGTCCTGAGGCCCTCAGTATTTCCTCATTTCTAACACATGGTTCAGTAGTCTCTGCTTCCTCAAACAGTGCTGTCAATTGCAGTAGGACTGCTTGTGGACCCAGGTGTTGATCAGTGTAAGAACAGCAGAGTTTCTGAACCTCAGTTCATCAACAATAATGGTAGTTTTCTAGATATGGATCAACATATTGTCACAGAGATTCCTACGGAATGAGTCAGTGAGAAAGGACTAAGCTGTTACTCAGATGTAAAAATTTAGTGTTTCACCCCATTTAAAAACTTCAGAATTTGGCCCTCTGTGGCCACGTCCACACAAGCATGAACATTTGTTTCCCTGGGAACAAGAAACAGTGGCACACCTTGTGCTGCTGCTACTTGTCCCCAGGGAATGCCTGTGCCATGCACCCTCTGGCGCACGGCAGCTTACCCTAGATGGCATAGGGGAGGCTGGGGTCAGCAACTGTGCTAGCCCCAGCAGCCTTACCTGGGGTCCTGTGGGCACCTGCGGCACTCTTGCAGCTAGGAGCTTGGCTCGTAGCTGGAGTGTGGCTCCAGCCAACCAGGTTCCAGTTTGGGGCAGCAATCACTGCTGTCATGTGTGCTGTCCAACTTTTTTAAGGCACAGGATTTTTTGACCCCAGAATCTCCAGGGGTCAACCCCCACCCCCTGCACTACAAGATAGCAGTGTGGGGAATGCCCGTATGTTCAGCGTGTGGCGCCATAGACGAATCTGTGGTGCTACATACCACACATCTGCACTTGTCTGGATGCGGCCTGTGGGTGCATCTACACGTGAGCTTTACTACCGAGTTGACTAATTAGCTCCACAGTAAAGCATCACAGTCTACATGTGTGCTGGTATGAAGGCGCAGTAAGCTACTTAACTCTGCTGTAAAATAGTACTGTCACGGACAGTACTACCTTACAGCGGGGTCATTTGGTGCATTGAAACACACATGTAAATGCTGACAAGGGGTGTAAATTGTGCCTGGTCAGCCCCAACTCAAATTGTTACTGTCCCGGATGCACGTGTAGATGCTGCGTCTGGGAACAGTTTACTCTGAACAGCTCCAGAGTTTATTACATCGCATTAATTTAATGTATAGATGTACTCTGTGTTGGCAAAACTAGTTCTTTGGCTGGTGATGAACTGGAACTCTTTCTTGTTCAGTTTGATTACCTCTATTTGACATCTGGTAGCTGGAATGTATGGAGAAATCTCTTAGAACTGAACCATCAAAGCAGCCTCCACCTCTTTCCAAAAGGAATCTGTGAAATTTTTTTTAGCTAAGGTGAGAAAATTCTGTTCTAGTATTTTGGATAAAACTTTAAAATGAAATGTTAGAAACTCAACTTCAGAAAAGTGGCTGAAATATATAATAAATATGTGAATTCAATGGAAGTTCTTACCATAATTTGTATTTTAAATGTGTTTGTGTGTATGCATATGCACATATATACATATGTAACTCTGTATGTGTGTAAATAGACTCTCCGTATGGCTGAAAAAAGGTGTTTGTGCCTAAAAGCTTGCAAAGAACAATTTTCCCAACTATTTAGTTGGTTTAATAAAAGATATCACATCTACACAACGAACCTTGTCCACATACACATAAACATATATAGTTCAGCATAGACTGAACTCTGCTTTGACAGAAATTTTACCATAAATTTCACTGGAGGCAGAGGTAATGTCAAATGCTAGGCTGGAGACTTGATTCGAGTAAATAAGCTTGATGAGTGGTGCAATACATAGCAGGTGAGCATAGGGCGCTCTTGGGGTGAAATTACACGTTACATTTAGGCCATACTAACAGCATATAAAACTTGTCCATGTGTTAAAGCTTGTTAACTCATGTTAAGTGCTGAGTGTCTCAAAGTTATGCCACTTTAGGCAAGGGTTAATTCTGGGCTGTGCAACCTGGCTTGCCTTAGGGTGACTTCAGCCTGCTCCACAGAGATAAAACAAACAATCCGCAGTCCTCCAGCAGCACTTTCATTCCCCCTCCATGATCAAGGATAGAGCCCAGGTGTCCTAGCTGCTAGCCATACCCCTGCTCACCAGCTCTCTAGTGGCAAGTCAGAGCAGTACAGTCAAGAAATGCTATTAACTCTTAATGTGCAAGTGCTCACAGCATGTTCTGACTTTAAGACTGCTTAACATTCTACAGATTTCATATGGTCTAAGAGTAACATGTAACTTCACCTTTATTTTTCCTCCACTGGGGGTATATGGTTTTATGAAGGTGGTTTTTCTATTTGACGGTTGATATCTAATGAGAAAATACACTTTTAAGATGAGGATTAAAATCTAAGATTAATGGAGAATGTAAATTATTGGATTTATTATAAGAACATATACAGGAATATGTTTTAGTAGAAAGTTAATTTTACATACAAGAGAGAGAGAGAGAGAGGGAGAGAAAGAATGACATATAGTCATTTTCTTTTCTCTTCAGCCTCTATAGCTTATCTCTGTGTAATCTCATCTGCAAGCACAAATTCAACTAAAACGTTTATGATACTGTTTTACAGATCTACCCACCTACTACTAGACTTGTGTTCTCTGTCCAAACTAAAATCTTGGTCCATTTCCCTCTGGTATCTGGACAGCTGAAGCTCAGAGCTTCTCTGCCTCCAAATCCTTCTCCCTACCACTACCCTGTATCACAGTGGGCTACACCAATATACTGTTGGATTCTAAAACTTCTAATGAGCAAAAGTGTAATTTTCAGCTTTGATTTCTCCCTACAATCTTGTATCCATGCTGGAGCTAAATCATGATGATTTTTCCATATCTATCCACTCATCCAGACCCTCCTCATCTTATATCTTGATTACTGCAGTATCCTTTCCTCTGGTCTTAACAAATTCAAGTTTGCTACACCCCTAATCATTTACCTAGCCCATCATGTTGAATATGTCACCACTTTCTGTGCACCCTCCTCTATTTTCTTTTCTAGTGCATCAAGCTACTTGCTTTTGCTTTTAAGGTTTCATGATTCATAGATTGTAAGGCCGGAAGGGACCTCAGAAGATCATCAGGTCCAGCCCCCTGCACCAAGCAGGAAAGATAACTGGGGGTCAGGTGACCCCAGCAAGGTGACTATATAGTCTTCTCTTGAAGATTTCGAGGGTAGGTGATTGCACCACCTCTGGAGGGAGCTTATTCCACAGTCTGGACACCCTGACTGTGAAGAAGTTTTTCCTAATGTTTCCTAATGTCTGAAACAGTCTTCCAGGAGTTTGTGGCCATTACTCCTGGTTTTCCCCTTGGGTGCCCTGGTGAACAGTTGCTCACTGAGCCCTTAATGAACTCCCCTAGTGTAGTGGTAAACTGCTACCAGGTCCCCTCTGCGCCTTCTTTTCCTCAGGCTGAAGAGTCCCAGATGCCTCAGCCTTTCCTTGTATGGCTTGCCGTGTAAGACTCTGATCATATGGGTGGCTCTTCTCTGGACTTTCTTAAGCTTGTCCATGTCCTTGTTAAAGTGTGGTGCCCAGAACTGAATACAGTAGTATTCCAGCTGCAGTCTCACCAGTGCTGAGTAGAGCGGAAGAATCACTTCCGTGGTTTTGCTGGAGATGCATCGATTGATGCATGCCAGAATATTATTGCCATACTGGTTACAGCATTGCATTGCCAGCTCATATTCATACTGTGGTTTATTATTACCCCCAGGTCCCTTTCATTCATGGTACTGGCCAATTTGGTGCTGCCAAGCCTGTAGGTGTGTTGGGGGTTGCTTGTCCCAAGGTGGAGCACTTTACATTTCTTGATGTTGAACTTCATTAGATTCTGATTCACCCAACTTGCTAACCTGTCTAGGTCTGTCTGTAACTGTAGTCTATCTTCAAGCATGACCCTGCTCCCCCATAACTTGGTGTTGTCCACGAACTTGGCCAGTGAGCTCTTTACCCCCACATACAAATTGTTAATAAGACGTTGAAAAGTACTGGACCAAGCACTGACCCCTGCGGGACACAGCTGCCCACTTCTCACCAGGATGACACAGATCTGTTCACTACAGCTTTCTGGGTCCTACCCTACAGCCAGTTTCTCACCCACCTGACTGTCTTGGAGTTAAGCCCACAATCCTCTAATCTTCTTGTGAGGACATTGTGGGATACTAGATCAAAGGCCTTTTAGAAGTCAAGGTATACAATGGCAACCTGCTCTCTCATGTCCAGGTGGCAAGTTACCTGGTCATAGGTCTTTCATGGTCTTTCCTCCCAACTCTACCTATCATGTCTCATTTGCTGATATATATAGGCCATAATTATATCATCTCTGGGCATTTATAGACATGCTCTGGAAGGCAGTGGGGCTCTTTAATTGGCACAGGTCCAAGAGCTGTGCTAAGTAAAAGCTCCTGGAATGTCATGTGTATCAGTGTCTCTGTGCTGAAGATGGTGGCAGGGCACTTTTAACTAAAGCTTGTTGAACAAGCTTTAGTTTGAAGTGTCCTGCCACCTTTTTCAGTGTGGGGACACTGATGGATTCATAGATTCATAGATACTTGTGATGCTGGAGTCTGCTAGAGCATGATAATTGCCACGCTCCAGCAGACTCAATTAATCGAGTCTGCTCTGACATGCTGTAATTACTATGCATCTGAGCAGCCTCCCTGTACATTTATAGGAGCCCTCTGACCTTTGGCTAACGAAGCCAGTCTCCAGCATCTTTATGTTAAATTTTCAAGCACCTTTGTGTTTTCCCCCATATAACCCCTCATGTAAGTGTCTGCTTGCCTCATTGTGGCCTCTTTTTCTGGCAGATACCAACGTAAGATGCATTTTGCAATGACACTTAGAGGTTGCTAGAGAACAGTAGGTGCCACTGGTGTACAGAGATCACTGAGTTTTAGGCTACCCAATCTCTGTACTTCTTTTCTGAATGTGGGCTTCTATCTGTTGCCTCTTGTCCTGTATGCAGATAATATTTTGCCTGGAACAGACACTATCTCTTTGTTCTGTGTTTATACTGTACCTAGCACAATGGAGTCTGATTGAGGCTCCTAAATGCTATGGGAATACAAGCCCTAAAATCATAAACTTGTAGGAGAATCAGGCACATTTATGGGCTCCGTGTTAGAAGAAAGATGCCATTGTGGTTAGGGCTCTGGACTGGGGCTTGGGGAATTTGCATTCAGGTTTTAGCTCAGCCATAGACTGCCTGCTTGATCTGGGGAAGAGTCATTTCATCCCTCCACGCCCCAGTTTCCCATCAGTAAATAGGTTTTTGATAATTCTCAGATCCTCAGAGGTATGTTGAGAATAAATCCATTAATGTTTTGAGGAGATCAGATATTACAGTGATAGGAGCCATAGAAGTACCTAAATAAATATATAATGAAAATTGTTGATTTCCTGGGTGTGCAATGAAGATAAGCTCCTTATAAGAAATAGTCCCTATGGTAGTTAGTGCCCATTCCCCGAATGCAGATGGTGAAATGTCTTTCCAATGTCTCAGCAATATTTTCTTTGCAATCAATAAACTAAACCTGAGCCACGTATCTTTTTTTCCTGTTAAGTAGTTGACTATTCCCCCAAGTACCTTTTGAAATTCAAGATATACAGTGGCTTAATGTTGCTTTCCCACACAGAATTATTCCAGTGCATAAGAAGTAAAATTAAACCCAGTTGTAACAGTATTTTAAAAGGGAAGGCAGTAGCCTTGAATTATCCATGTTGATTTGACAAAGCCAGTGATGCTGCAGATATAATACACAGCGGAGCTGTCACATCACCAAGTGACATCTTTTTATCCAAAGTGAAAATGAAATGTCAAAGTAAAAGAGTTCTGCAAATCTTCCAGTTCTGTTTCCAAGAGAAGTAAAACTCATTTTTGTACAGTGGAGAAGGTGTTTCAGTGAACTTTGCTTTAAATCAGAGATGGCAGCATTTAACTAAGGTTGCCCAACATTTTCCAGTAGAAGACCCTATGTTTAGGTGCTTATAACTTTGCCAAATGTAATCTGCTTGGGCTGGTATTTTTCCTATTTCATAGTGATCTTTCTAACATTTTTAAATAGGTCAGCACTTTCTGATCATCTGTTGCATGTAACTTTCTGTGTGTGAGCAGAGTAGATCTGCACCATATAGACTGACTAAATAAGATACATAGAGAACATTACAGAGCAACTGAACATGCTCTATCTCAGGGCTACAGAGGTTGAAGATTTCCTTTGCTTGCTACAGGCAGTTTGGGAGCCTTTGGGCATCAGAACTGAAGTCAGTGAGTCTTCCAGTGCTGAGCTTTGCTGACAGAGAGAAGGCAAGGACAGCCTCATTAGAATGGAGAAAGATAAGAGAACAAACTGTAGGGAAAGGAGAATTCTTTGGAAACATAGTACATGATCATCAACAAATGTATCCAAATGCATATAGGCATTTCCTACTTCTGTGTCCTTGACTTTGCAATTTCAATAATATTTTCAACATAGGTTTGGGGACACAATTAGGATTATACAGTGCTATACAGTGCATATGCCATCCAGTGCCCAACCCTACATTCAGCTCACTTTGTATTTCATGAACAGTCTATCAAGTGCAAGATCTAATGACACAAAATAAAATCAGGGGCATGTGATCAGACCAAATTACTCTCTTTGAACAAGAGGAATGAATCAGAATACAGTAGCTGGGGGTGAGGCCTATATAGTGAAAAAAAGCATTTCTGTCAATATTCTCACAAGCTTTGCCTGAAGACCAGGTTGTACTTGGGCACAGCCATAACTGTAATGAATAAGCCTTTGACAGTAGTCATATTATTCATTAGGTTGGACATCTTTTCTGGGCATTAGTGTATACTGCAGTAAGTTGTTCTCAGCTATTTTGCTTGAATTTCTAAATCTATTATTTTGGCAAAATTTTTAGTATATACTTGTATTATGGAACAGCCTCTAGGCCTCAACACAGTAAGAAGTGTGTATGCCAAATAGAGAAGATAAATGATAGGATACAGAAAGCAATGTCATTCCCATTTCACAGATAGAAAAGTGAATCACTGCAAAATTAAGTGTCTTGTGTGAACATAAGTCTGTGGAAGAGCTATGAATTGAACCCAGACCTCCTAAATCCCTATCCAGTGCCATAACGACATGAGCAGCCTTTTCCCTGACCACTACCTCCTTATTGTTGATGTTTAATGAATATCCATGGCAGTTTTATTGACATGAAAGTTCAGAATATCAAAATAATGCCTTTTCCAGCATGTTCAGAAGGTCTTCTCATTTAGGCTCTTCTGGAACAAGGTAGTGGGAGCAGACAGTGATCCTTGTCAGGCTACTTATGACTTTATAACTCAGAACCAACAGCTTTAAAATTCCACATGGAAACCAATAAGCAACCAGTGTGTCAACCTCATATACCCCAAGCAAGGTGACCTGTACAATTAGCAGGATTCTGAATACTAAATCCAAGATCCCAAATGCATACTTGTTATGTTTACTTTGATTGAAAATGTGGTCCAAGATTAAATACAAAAATAATCTTCCCCTGCTTTGTGAAGCCTAATTTGCTACAGTTCTGTTTCCCCAAGATACTGATGAATCCTATTAGGAAGATTGGATTAAATTGGGCTTGACAGATTAGGGCAATTCCTAGACAAAAAGCAGACTCATTTGCACATTAGAACATATAAGACAATGCCATGATCAAATCAACATTACTTTTGATCATTAATTCAGGTATGATGATTGCTGTTAAAAACACAATGCTTAGCATGTGGTGGTATCTGCCACAACACAGCTTCTTCTGCCTACAGAAATAATGATCTGTCTCAGTATGAAAAATAATAATAATAAAACAGATGTATTAAACAACAAGCTTATTCAAATATAAAGCTTTCAATGGCAAGACGGAATATAGATTTAGAAACTCCAGCTACTTAACTCTTCACAGCCAAAATGGAAGGCCGCTTAAAATACTTACAAACGCTATTGCATTTAACAGTTATTTAGGATATTTTACCACCTGACAGCTGATCAATTCATTGGTGTTGAATGAATTAATTGGTGTTGAATGTGGGTGAAATCCACATATGCATGTACTCTGGGATATTGGCTCAATATAATAAACATATTCCAGCTGTTAAGCCTATAAACTTGAAAGGCAAGAAAGTTATTCAACAGTTTTGCTATTTGGTCCCCATTTACCAGGTCCCTCCCCCCCCAGTCTGTTATGGGCATTACTAAGCCTGTCATTTTAATGCCCTTTCTATCATGTTTCTTACAATAGTTCACAGGATCAGGCAAGCCTTCACTAAGATTTTGAGCTAAGTGTAATCCAAGTTAGGAACCTATGTATAATTTTAGGACCCTACATGAGTTTGGTCTGACTGAAAAATGTTCTAAGTCAGTCCCCTCTACTTTTATTGTCTGTTATAGAAATAGAGGATACTTTTTAAATTGAGGATGCCAGTTTTAAGCACTCCTCTTAGAAATTCTGAGCCTCGGATTCTGATTAGTGTCCAGGAACCAAAATTAGGAAATGTCATCTATCCTTGTATTATTGTTAAAGGGGATTTGTGCTTATTGCTTCTACCTGTATCCCCCTCTCTGATTATTATCTGTCTCATTGAAAACAATAGGATTTTTTGTTTAATTTTCTTATCAAGTAAAGCATTTGTTACATTAAGTTGTGGAAACTTATTTGAAAAATCAGTTCAAGTTTGTTTAGCCTGAAGCACTGTCATGTAGACTGAAAACTGTAGAACTGTAAATAAGGAATTTTAAGAGATGGCAATATTATTAATTAGAGATGCCCAGTAAGATGCTGCTAGGATCATACAGTGTTTCTCATTTCTCTTCAATATCTTTCCCAATGATCTGACAGCTGGGGTAACCAGTATATTAATATGAGTCAGACTATCATTCCTTTATTTACAGTCTTACACCAGAAGTAGCATTACCGACTTTACTAAATAGTTTCTTACTTGACTTATATCCCTACTGAAATGAATGAGAGCACTCATGAAATCAGATGCTGCTTGACATGAGTCCTTAAGGGTATCAGTATTTTGTCTATGCAGTGTAGGCATTTCAGGGATGGGGAGCTGCTGTTGGTAAAGCACTTGGCCGAGACTTTGAAGTTTGTCTCTATGTAGGACCTCTGTGAGAGAAGAACAAATGTGATATGGTTGTCCCAGGAATTGCATATACATTGGAAATGAGTCTGAACCCAAGCCCTGGATTTGGCTTCAGGGGAGAGAATACAGTAGTTGTGTAGTACAGCTATCTGGCTGAATACACATGCTGAGTCTGAACACCTGAGCAGTTTGGGTGTGCTTGTAAAGTTCAGTCTCATTTTGCCAGTTCAAAGTTTAGTCTGACTTACTGTGCTATTTGGAAACTTGGATCTGGGACATAGATTCTGGCATATCATGGGTGCATCTACACGTTGCTGTATGGTGCTCTACAGTGATGTAGCGATAACGCAGGTCTACACATGAATGCCAGCTATGTTGCCATAGCAGTGTGCTCCCCCAGTATAGCATGCCACTATGGCAATGTAGCAATGAAATCTAACTGTGCTGTGTGCACGGTGCAGTAACCACCCATACTACGCCGTGCTTTAGTACTTCCAAAAGGAGGCACTAAAGCATGGTGCTGTACCAACCAAGGTGTGAATTAAGGAATTAAAGGGGGCTTCAGGGGGGCTGACCCCCCCCATAAGAGATGAGAGCCCCCTGTAAGATTTGAAAATCATAACTGGGGGTGGGAGGGTGGGGGTGTCTCTGATCACACTGCTCCTTCACTTAGGTGGACTTGTTAATCAGTGAACTGGTTTAATATTTTTTGCAGTCCCCCCCGCCCGAAACCAAGAGTCAAAGTGTAATTGAAACCTGGTAGCAACGTTGCTGTACAGCAACATGTAGACGCACCTCATTTGTACATAAGGCAAAAAGTTCCTGAATAGACACCTGGTAGCACTACTGGAGTATCTACTTGCAGGGGCTGCAGCTTCTTGCCAAGCAGCCATTCTTTGAAGTGGGTTTTATAATCCAGCACTTTTAGAGAAGGTGGTTTTAAACTGCTTGGTTGAAGGGTATTTTTACTTTTGAGGTTTTGGCTCTGCCAAAACCTTTGTATTTTGTACAGAACCTTTTTAATTGTTTTTTTTAATACCTTTTTTTGTATTTATCAGAACCTTTTTAATTGTTTGAGGATATTTACTGAGTTTTCAAATATAGGCAAACTCCTGTTGGGACTAAGCGACTTTCAAGATTTGAAAATCATAACTGGGGGTGGGAGGGTGGGGGTGTCTCTGATCACACTGCTCCTTCACTTAGGTGGACTTGTTAATCAGTGAACTGGTTTAATATTTTTTGCAGTCCCCCCCGCCCGAAACCAAGAGTCAAAGTGTAATTGAAACCTGGTAGCAACGTTGCTGTACAGCAACATGTAGACGCACCTCATTTGTACATAAGGCAAAAAGTTCCTGAATAGACACCTGGTAGCACTACTGGAGTATCTACTTGCAGGGGCTGCAGCTTCTTGCCAAGCAGCCATTCTTTGAAGTGGGTTTTATAATCCAGCACTTTTAGAGAAGGTGGTTTTAAACTGCTTGGTTGAAGGGTATTTTTACTTTTGAGGTTTTGGCTCTGCCAAAACCTTTGTATTTTGTACAGAACCTTTTTAATTGTTTTTTTTAATACCTTTTTTTGTATTTATCAGAACCTTTTTAATTGTTTGAGGATATTTACTGAGTTTTCAAATATAGGCAAACTCCTGTTGGGACTAAGCGACTTTCAGTGGGTCACATTCAAACAGTCAGTATTTACCTCTGTTGGTGCAACAGGGTATATCTTGGTATTCTATAGTTTTTCCTGTCTTTAGAACAGGAAATAAGTGTAGGATCTTATTTATGTGTGCCCATTGTTGACTTTTCAGCACCCATCACTCCATGTTTATGTGCATGCCCTGTATTTAGCTGCACACTTTTAATTTGGTTCCCTTCAGGAAAGTGGGTTAGGTAAGAGAGGTTGTCTTCACTGTTCACTGTCTGTGAGGAGATAACAAGAGGAAGGTAATGTCCCTCCCCTGCTATCTCCCCACAGACTTTGAACAGGTAACTACCTGGAAAAGTCTTTGAATCTCTTAGAGGGAATTCATAGAATGCTTTTGTCAAGCTGAGAGAAGTACATCTGCTCTTGCCAGTGCTGAGCGGCATGACAGTGTGCTAGTGAAACCGCTTTTAGCTGCTTCAGAGATGTCTGAGGCAGGGAAAAAGCAGAGTACAAGTGGGTGAGCTTTTAATGGGATTGGAAACAGATGGCTGGTCTTTTCTGCAAGATCTTGGAGGCCATCTTGGAAAGCCTGGATGTCTCCTTGCTAATAAGCATGGTGTACAATACTTTGGCTCACCAAATTAATTTGGTGAGCAGAAGTGAAAAGTGTACATGTTGGTTCTCCAGCAGTCTACAATAAGGATGATGGCTATATGTTCATCCACTCCCAGGGCTGTCAGTGTTAGAAGAGGATGGGTATGATAAGATGGGTATTTAGTGCCCAATGGCACTAACACAGATAACACACAAATGTGTTATCTGTGAATTTTCACTTTTTGTGTGCAAGGAAAATGTAACACAGCCTTGTGTTAACATTCAATATTAATTCGCTCCTTTAATACACATAACGTGAATCCCTGTGTCTTGTCCCTTTAAAATCCTCCTGACCAGCAGGCGGTGTTTTTTGTTTTTACATAAACCAGTCTCACGTGTGTCAGTCTTGTATACTTCAGTGATCATTTTAAACGACTTTACAGCAAAACTTTCTGTACCTCATAGGCCTCATTGACACAAAGTGGTTCCTGTCAGTTCTTACCACCTTGGAACACCTGACATGTGACATTACTTCCTAACAGGTTTCAATAGGAGGAGAACAGGAAAGCTCACAAAACTGGCAGGCCACGTGTAAAAGTGAAATAAAGCAGGCCAAAAAAGGAAGTTGAGAAGTACCTAGCAAAAGTTGGAAAGCTAATCATATAATGTTTTAAAATACATCAGAAGCAGGAAGCCATCCTAATGGTGGGACCATTAGATGACCAAGGTGCAAAAGGGTGCATTCAGGGATGAAAAAACCATACTAGAGAAGCTGAATGAATTCTTTGCATCGGTTTTTACTGCCAAAGATACTGAGAAAATTCCCATGCTGGAGCAGTCCTTTCTAGTAGACAGGTCTGAAGACTTGGACCATACTGAAGTGACAACAGATGAAAGTTTTAGAACAAATTAAAAAAAAAAATACTAATAAGTCACCAGAATTGAATGGCATTCTTCTGAGGGTTCTGAAGGAACTCCGAAATGAAATTGCAGAACTGCTGCCAATAGTATGTAATTTGTCATTACAAATAGGCTCTGTGTCAGAAGACTGGTGAGTTGTCAAAATAGCACATTCAAAAAGGTGATCTTGGGAACAGTAGAACACCGAGTCTCACTTTGTCCCTGGCAAGTTAGTAGAATTTATAATAAAGAATAAAATAAGCAGTCGCATGGACCAATATGATCTGCTGGGGAAGTCATCATGGTTCTTGTAAAGGGAAATCTCATCTCACCAATCTGCTGGTATTCTTTGAAGATGTTAACAAGCACCTGGATGAGGGGGATGCAGTGGACAATATATTTGGATTTTCAAAAAGCTTCCAACAAAGGTCCCTCACCAAAGGTTTTTTAAAAAACTGAGTTGCTATGGGTTTGAAGGGAAGTTGCTTTCATGGATTAAGAGCTGGTTAAAAAGATAAGATGCAAAGGGCAGGACTAAATGGTCACTTTCCAGGATGGAGGGAAGTCAAAAGTGGAGTTCTGCAGGGATTTGAGCAAGGCCCAAATGTGTTCAACGTTTGTGTCAGTGATCTGGAAACAGGGCTGCACAGTAAAATCTCTAAATTTGCAGATATCAAATTATTCCAGGTAGTCAAATCCCAATCTGATGGAGAGGAGCTGCAGAAAGATTTCACCTAGTTAAGTGAGTTAGTAAAAAATAGCACATGAGTTTTACTGTTGACAAGTACAAAGTAATGCATGTAGGGAAGAACAAATTC
>NW_005841837.1:2777907-2794451 GCF_000455745.1 Alligator sinensis
GCCAGTGTACAGAAGTTATGGTAGATAGTTTTCCAAATATGTTGGCTCTATGTGCAATGACAATAAAAAAAGCCAATACAACGTTGGGCATTGTTAAGAAAGGAATTGAAAACAGAACAGAGAACATCATGCCATTATATAAATTCATGGTGCACCCGCATCTTGAACATAGTGGATAGTTCTTTTCTCCACATCTTTAAAATTATGTAGTACAATTGGAAAAGGTACAGAGAAGGGCAGCCAAAATGATAAGGGGTATGGTGTAGTTGCCATACCTGGTGAGACTAAAAAAACTAGGACTCTTTAGTCTGGAAAGGAGATAGCTGAGTGGGGATATGATAGAAGTCTATAAAATCACAAAGTGTGTGGACAAAGTGAACAGGGAACTGTTATTCACCAAGTCTCAGAATGCTGTCACTGGGGGCCACCCACTGAAATTAGTAAAAGACAGGTTTAAAAATTACAAGAGAAGGTACTTTTTATGGAACACAGTTTAAATCTGGAATTCATTGCCAGAGAAGGTGATAGAGGCAGATGACATAGCCAAGTTCAAAGCGGAACTAGACATTGAACAGAAAAGTTCAAGATGCTTCCTCTGGGATCTCTAAGCCAATGATGATGGGTGCCAGGGAGGGTAATGAATAGGGCATAGATCACTTGGGATTTATCCAGTTCATTGCTCTCATTCTAAGGCATCGACTCCTCCCACTATCAGAGACAGGATTGTGGGCTAGATGGACCATTGGTCTGACAGAGTATGGCTCTTGTGTTCTTATGGGATGTTAGCTGGAAGACAATTCTGTAACTTGAGGACTTCTCTCAAATGCACTGTGTGAGCCTGTAAGGCTCCTTTAGGAAGAAGTGGACTTCACTGGCATGGAAAAGGGCATGTGTACTCATGGAGATACAAGTGCTTGGAAAGCTGAGAATAATTTTGGCTACCTGCTTTCCCTGCACAGGTCTGCACCAAATTTAGAATCTTGAAGATTGCAAAGAACTCTCTTAAATTCAACATAATTGTCCTGGATTTAAGCTGTTCTTATTAGGGTGCATCTACATGTGCACTTTACTGCAGAGTAGATTAATTAGGTCTGCAGTAAAGCATCACCATCTACATGTACCCTGGTATTAGGTCCCAGTAAACTAATGAACTCTGCCATAAGATAGTACTATTTATGGCAGAGTAATTTACTGCATTGAAACGCACATATAGCCGCTTTACTGTTTGCACTTGGTCAGCTCAGCCAGCTGGGGCTAGACTCCTCCCTGCTGCCTAGCCACATGGCTCTGCACTTGTGACATACTCATAACCCAGCCAGCCCCTTCATAACCTGACACTGCCATCTGGAGCCCAGCACTGACTTCCCATGCCCTCTGTCAGCCCAGGCTTGCTCTGCCCCGCCTCAAATTGCTGCTGTCCTGGGCACACATGTAGGTGCTGTGCCTGGGAGCAGATTACTCTGGGCCAAACTGCTTCAGAGTTTATTGCTTCTCATTAAGTGCATGTGTAGATGCACCCACAGATTAGAGGATCTGAGGGTGGAGTTAACCCAAACAGCCAGTGCAGTGGTACTTGATGGGATGATGTAGCAGCAGCAATACTGTGCACCTGTTACCTTGTTCTCATCAGTGCATGGCAACTCAGCAACATACCTCACTGATCCCTCAGGTTTAGACCTACATTCTGTCTCACATCTTGAATTAGTATATTCTCCATTGATGGAGATTTTTTCCATCAGAAATGGTAATGAAATATAAATAGTGGGATATTGTTTGTGCTAAAAAGATTAATTCCCCATGCATTTTGAAGCTTTCTGAACGTGCTCTGTGTTCCTAATTTTTATTCTTTTTTCCTCTCCTTTGCAATCAGTGGGTTGAGTTGAATGGAAGAGGAAAGCCATAGGCTCTGCTAATTTACAGATCATTCTTTTCTGGTCTGTCTCTCGCGCTGACAACTATCTGCAAAATTAGGAGTCAAATACTGAACACTTTTCTAGTGTTAATATGTTAATCCCTCAATTGCCCCACTGATTTCAGTAGGACTATTCATTTAGTGAGGTATTACTCAGCATGTATATACATGGCAGAATATGGCCATAAAATTCGCTGCATCTGGAAGCAACCATCATCAGCTAGAGGCAGCAATCTTTCAACATAGGTTCAAGTAAATGAAAGTCTTTCAATAGCAAATAGAGTCACTAAATTAACATTCAGTCTCAGAAGTGACTGACTTGAGAACTCTTCCCAGGTAATTAAATCCCCAAAAGAGAAATGAGGCTTTTTACAGTCATTGTGCCAAATTCTGCCCTGGCATGCACATGTATGGTTTTCTCATTAACTTCATGTCATTGGGTATGTATCAGAAGGCAAAAAATGACCCATAGCTTATACTCCCTTGAAGTTGTATTATGGTAAAAAGTGAAATGGAAAATACTGATAATTTTCTCCAAAATCTGCCTTTGAATTCATATCTTGATGGTACTGTGAAAATGTTAAAAGTAGCTGTTTAGTAAATTAGGTTCAGAAAGTTTGTTTCTTATAGACACCCAGATGGAAGTCTCCTCAAAGGATTCAGATTGCCTTCCTTTATGAAGTAAAAGCATGCTTGGGCTACGTCTAATAACTATGGGTATAAAGAGGTTCCTTTAAAATAAATAAGAAAGCAAATCTGAATACAAACATCCATATCCATTTACTAATCCTGCACTTAATCTGACTAAACACTGCTGATTTTGCATGTATGAAAATATGTGCCTTTGACAGGGAGTTTTAGAAAGTGACAATTTAACTGGCAATTCCCCTGTTGCTACAGAGATCAAAAGCACACCAAAGCTGCTAACCTGGAATATGAAGTGTGCTAAGAAAGTGTGAACAAAAGCAACAGATACTTAAGGCAAACAGCTATTTTACACTGTTGCTGTCAGCATTTAATATGTTCTCTCCATTTTTGGCTCACCCCTATGGATCCCAGCGTATGTTCTTCATTCCAGCCACCTTTCCTGTAGTGACACATGCTTATACAAAACTGCCACCTTGATGGCAGAATGGAATATGCACTAATGACTTAGTAATGAACATCCTACACACCATTCTGTTTGTCAGATGAACTCTTGGTTCTCATTTACTGTAAAACCTCTTCCCATTGGTCTGGCAGTGAAAATGGGTTTTAAAACAAATACAAATGTTGTTTTGCTTCTATCTTAAAGCCCCTTTGTGGCAATAGAGTGGTGCAAAGGAGAATCAAGCTCTTTACATTTAGCATAAAGTTTAAAAAATAATGGGGTGAATCTGCAACTGGTGTAATCAGTATAATCTGTGGCCTTCATTAGAACCATACCAGCGGAGGATTTGTCCCATCAGTATTACTGAGTGCTTTGAAACTGTTTTTCGGGTTTAGGGAAAATACTTATTGTCAAGTGACAGGGCAAAAGTATGGAAAAGAGGAGGAAGGAACTGATTCCCATGGTTGAATATTTTCCCCTTTTCAGATGATTATCAAGGGCCTACCTGGCCCTGGTGCACAGGATTGCTATGGATAGAATGGGAAGCAAGTCTGTGTTACAGGATTGTGCCTTTAGCTTCCTCTTGCTGGGCTTGACTCTACACCACTTCAGCTTGTGTGAATTTGTAGTATTCTTGGAGTGCAGAGTTTGGCTCCAGGAGCATCTAGCACAGAGGTGTCCAACCTTTTTGAATGTGGGGCCGGATCATGAACTTTTTATCACCCAGTAGGCCGGCAAGCTGTATTCAAAGACCTCACAGGAAGTGATATCACATCAGGAAGTGATGTCACGTGACCTTTGACACCAATGAAGTTACAGGAAGTGACAATGAAATGGGTCTTGAAATGTGGTTTAAAATCCAAAATAAAAACAATATAAAAGCAACAATGAAATAATACCAAACACTTGACTAAAATAAACACTTTTGCTTCTACTCACTTATTCATAGATTCATATATGTTAGGGTTGGAAGGGACCTCAATAGATCATCGAGTCCGACCCCCTGCATAGGCAGAAAAGTGTGCTGGGTTCAGATGACCCCAGCCAGATGCCTATCTAACCTCCTCTTGAAGACCCCCAGGGTAGGGGAGAGCACCACCTCCCTTGGGAGCCCGTTCCAGATTTTGGCCACTCTGACTGTGAAGAAGTTCTTCCTAATGTCCAATCTAAATCTGCTCTCTGGTAGCTTATGGCCATTATTTCTTGTGACCCCCAGGGGCGCCTTGGCGAGTAGAGCCTCACCAATTCCCTTCTGCACCCCCATGATGAATTTATAGGCAGCCACAAGGTCGCGTCTCAACCTTCTCTTGCAGAGGCTGAAGAGGTCCAGGTGCCCTGGTCTCTCCTTGTAGGGCTTGGCCTGCAAGCCCTTAACCATATGAGTGGCCCTTCTCTGGACCCTCTCCAGGTTATCCACATCCCTCTTGAAGTGTGGTGCCCAAAACTAGACACAGTATTCCAACTGCAGTCTGACCAGCACCCGATAGAGGGGAAGTATCACTTCCTTGGTTCTGTTTGTCATGCATCTGCTGATACATGATAAAGTGCAGTTAGCTTTGCTGATGACTTCATCACGCCGATGACTCATGTTCATCTTGGAGTCCACTAGGACTCTGAGATCCTTTTCGCTTCCGTGCTGCTGAGTAGGTCATTTTCTAGGCAGTAGGTGTGCTGGACATTTTTGTTCCCTAGTTGTAGCACTTTGCATTTCTCCTTGTTAAATTGCATTTTATTGTTTTCTGCCCACTTGTCCAACCTGTCCAGGTCTGCTTGCAGCTGTTCCCTGCCCTCCGGTGTGTCCACTTCTCCCCAAAGTTTTGTATCATATGCAAACTTGGATAGAGTACACTTCATTCCCTCGTCCAAGTCACTGATGAAGACATTGAAGAGTATCGGTCCAAGGATTGAGCCCTGCGGGACCCCACTGCCCACGTCCTTCCAGGTTGATACCGACGCATTCACCACCACTCTCTGGGTACGACCCTCTAACCAATTTGCTACCCACCACCCTGTGTAATCATCCAAATCACAACCTCTTAACTTGTTCACCAGTATGGGGTGGGATGCTGTATTGAAGGCCTTCCTGAAGTCTAAGTAGACGACGTCAACCCCTACTCTTGCATCCAGGTGTTTTGTAACCTGGTCGTAAAAAGAGACTAGATTAGTCAGGCATGATCTACCTGCTGTGAACCCGTGCTGGTTTCCCCTCAGCATAATTTTTCCTGTTGGGCTCTCATATACATGATAGGATCCCAGCAAGATAAGCATCCACATTTCTCTTGAGTGGCCTGTAGTTGCTTGGATCCTCCTTCCTCCCCTTCTTGAAAATAGGGAGTATATTGGCCCTTTTCCAGTCCTCAGGACCTGGCCCGTGCTCCATCAGTGCTCAAATATTCTTGCCAGTGGCTGTGCAATGACATCAGCCAGTGCCTTCAGTACCTTCGGATGGAGCTCATCCGGGCCTGCCGACTTCTCAATGAATGAAAGAATAGGAATCAAAGTAGGGTGCAAATGCACCAGTGCATCCCTTCCCCCCACTCCCTAATCCAACCCTGCTAATACCCAGCAGTCAATTTAGATTTTGAAGAACAAGACCTGGGGTCCTTGTAGCAACTTTCATGTTATTCTGTGGAAAGAGCAGCAGTTGGCTGGGGAGAAGCCAGTGAGAGCTTACATGTGAAACAGTCTTCAAAAAAACCCAAAAAGCCAACGAAACAAAAAACAACACATCAACAACCTACATCTCTTCAGCCCAGCTAGTAAGCCAGTTCACAAGTGAAGCTGATAGCTAACCCTTTCCTCTTCGGTGTGGACCCAACCTGGCGCTGACTCATGGCTCTGCTGGGAAGGGCTGGCTGGGGAGCAAGCCTGGCTAATACCTCCTGCCAGGGTGCTGCTAGCTGAAATGCTGGGGGGTGGCGACAAATTCAACACTTTGGGGAGAAGCTGGAGCACACATTTTTTAACGGGGTATAGGTTGTAGCCATGTTGGTTTAAGCATATCAGTGAACCAGGTTCTTTGGGATCCAGGAAGAGCATAGACCAACTGCAGATGTTTCCTCAGCCTGAAAAAGGGTGTTTGTACCCAAAAGCTTGCAAAGAAGAATTTTTCCAACTATTTGAGTTGGTCTAATAAAAAAATATTTTTTATATTCTCTTGGTGTAAATATTTTCCACCTAGTGCAGAAAAAGCCCAGGGCCCAGCAGAGCCCTGAGCCACAGCAGGGCAGGAAGCCCCCCCGGCTGCTTCCAACTGGGCCCTGCCACTGCCAGGGGCAAGCAGCAGCCCCCAGAACATGCCCACATGGGGGAGGGGAGGGGAGAGATAAGTGCATGTGCAGAATCCACGTCCCTTGCTCAAGCTCCAGGTTCCTTCAGACAAGGTGAGCATGCTCTGAGCTCATGCACACGCAGTAGCTAGTGCCCAGGCCAAGCTGAAGCTGACCTCACAGACCAATTCCAAAGAGAGGGAGTCGAGCCTTGGCACATGCACAGTAACCACGGCCTGTCTCCTGTTCTTCCCCCACAACCATGGACGGGTGTTGGGTGTCAGGCACCAGGCAGGAAGGGCCCTGAGGCCAGCTGCCCTCTCTGCTCCACTCCCCTACCCGCATCACGTCCTGACAGTTACCTTGAGCGCCTTTGCCCGGGTGCATCCACACAGAGAGGAGGCCGCCATGTTTTCGTCCGGCAACAAAACCAGCCCCCCCTGCTTGGTGGGGAAACAACACCCCGGCTGCAAGGGTTCTGCCCGCCCCTAGGGGCCTCAGCACATGCGCAGAAGGGCTCTTCCCCTGCTGAAAGTGTTTACTTTTGTTTCCCGTCACAGTACCTCAGGCCTTCGAAAACGGCTTGGTGGGCTGTATGGTGGCCCACGGGCCGTATGTTGGACAAGCCAGATCTAGCAGATGCTTTATCCTTGCTGCTTCGTATAGGATAGTTTTTTCTTCACTTGAACAAGAAGACTGAGGTGTTGTTCTTATGCATTACGTGAAACTTCCATGGATGTGAGGCAGAGTCTGAGACTGAGCCCCAGAAATCCATCCTTCCATGAGATTTTGATAGGGGTTTGGTGTATTGTCAATATGAAATTAGCTTTCATTTTTATTACGCTTTTGCTGAGGAAAGCCTGTTCTATTTTATGCTAGCCAGTCTGTCAAACGACAGTATCAGGAATCATATTAGATGCACCTTTTAAAAATGCAATTTCTTCCTAAACCATGTGTATTCTAAAACTGGAGATTCATAGTTTCATAAATGCTAGGGTCAGAAGGGACCTTAACAGATCATCGAGTATGATGCCCTGCCTCGGCAGGAAAAAGTGTGGGTGTCAGATGACCCCAGCCAGATGCCTATCTAGCCTTCTCTTAAAGACCAGATAAAAATACCTATTCAGTAAATGGCAATTACCATATTTTCTAGCATGTTTTCTTGAAGTCAATGAGGGCTTGTGCATGCAGATCTGAGAGCATCAGTTCCCCCATAAATTATATGTCTGATGAATCTCATCTCATGGTCATGCCAGGGAACAGGAGACCATGGTGGTATAGTAACCTTCACAGTCACTTGTATTTCCATTCCACATGTTACTTCTAGTGATGATGGATAAGAGATGAAACAGTAAAGCTTTTGGCTTCACCAAATTGGCAGCATTCTTAATGATGTACCTGAAAAAGTGATTTCAGACCAATTGTATAGAGCATACAATTCAGCATATTTATCTTTTAAGCCTGCTGTCAATTTTTCCATTGAGACAACTCCTCAGGTTTTTCCAAAGCAATTCTTCTATCCTAGGGGCTCTGTTCCTTTCCCAGTAGTGGACTATAATGCTTCTTACAGCCATAAGGAGGTGATTAATCAATTTAGCCTGACAGCTGTTAGACAAGTCAGCAAGTCAGTAACCTCACAAAAATTCCGTCAGACTCTCAACAGTCTTTTCCTATAATTTTAGTAAGGGAAGTGGGTGGGAGGTGTGGGGGCTAATCCTGTAGTTCTTACTTCCCATATATTTCAATGGCACTTCTGCCAGTATGTGTGGGTTGTATAGGCTGGCCTAAAGCTGTATAATTAAAAACCAGATTGTTTCAGTATCTGGACAAGATCACAACACCTGCATAAATAATCCTTCCTTCCTGCCACCTCTCTAGACAGGTCCAAGCAGAGGAGGGATAGGAGGAAGAAGGCAGGTGAATAAGATGGGAAAGAAAGGAAATAACTTTCTTGTTCTCTTTGTAAGTTGGAGTTGTTTTCTGTAAAGCTGAAAGGTATTGAGCGCTTTGTAAAATATTTCTTAGAGTTAGGTATATTTGTTCCTGGTACTTGTTTATCCACAATTTTTACTCTAATTGATCTAAATGTATTTGTTGTGGTTGTGAGTAAGAAGATATTAATTATACAACCTCTGTTACAAATACAGCACTACCTGAGCTGCATATCAGGGATATGGCTCTTACTCCTTTGCCACCCTACATATGTCTTGAATCTAAGTGTGTAGGAAGAAATGAGGCAACTAGATGGGGACTGCACAGATGGAGTTTTTGGTCTTTCCCTTTCCTCATGAGATGAGCCAACCTATGTAGGGGGAAAGCTGATAGCTTGTTGCTGGTAGAGATCAGCAATAAATTTCTATCCAACAAGAGAAAGCAAGGGAAAAAATTGTCTCAGAGAACTGCCTAAAACCTGATGCCTTCCAGAACTAACACTTGGGTGAATGCAGCTTCCATGTGTAACATGAGAACTCAAATGGTTTTATGCCAGAGTCAAGAAGTTTGGGTAGGCCTAGGGTCTTCTGCACAAAGCAGATGGCACAGGTCACGAAGTAAGAGAATCTCTTTCAAGCATTTTTGTCCCAAAGTGATTTCAGAACACCACATTATCCCCTATATCTTGCTTTCAACACTGTTGTTACAAGGCTACCATCTAGTAGGCAGTAGTGCAACTGAAATTAAAAGCCAGGATCATCACACAGCAAAATGTGAAGCTACCATAGAAAAAAAAAAATCAATATTCCGTAGTATAACGGGGCCCCTACCCCATTAATACAATGGGAAGGAGATCCAGGTTTACCTGGCCTTTTTCCCCTCTTTCACCTTCTCCCTCCATTTTTTCCTCTCTTACCTTTTGTGTGCTTGCCGGTGTATCCTGTCCCTGGTAAAGGTCAATTTCCCTGGGTTTCCTGGTTATATGCTTTTGATTCCTCTCTCTCATCTTGCTTCCTTTCACTTTATCTCTGTGTCTCTTCTGTCTGTACCCTGCTGGTGACACCAAAGTAGACTCACAGGCAGGGGAGCCTGAAACAAGATGGTTGACAGGTCCAGATGCAGGCAGGGCCTGATAACCGAGGGAGGGGAAGTAGAGGTGTCTTGTGACCCATGGGCCCTGTATAAGCCCAAACCTCAGGCCAGGGGAGGCAGTCTGGCTGTGAAAGCTGGCAGGGATAGAACTTTCTCAGAGAGGAGTGAGACTGGAGCCCTGACTGCTTGTATTTTGCGTTTTTTGTTCCCCCGACCCTGGAGGACTAAGGTGTAGCTGTAGGGGAGGTGGAGGCCACTGAATTTGGAATTCCATTGAGAGGACAGAGGATAAGGATTAGAGTCTGTGGCCAAATGAGGCCAAGCTTGCCTGGACTGTAAGGCAGGAGGTGGCAGGGGAAAAACAGGACTCAAGGGTCCCTAGCTGCCTACATAATGGATATTGTGGGTTTTGGAGTGGAGCATGACTGGAGCTGAGCCAGGAGCTTGAAGCTGTGAATAGTGGGTCCTGAGGCAGATGGCTCAGCAAGAGTAAAATTGGGGCAAGGTGGGGGGGGAAGGGTGCAGGAGGGAGGGAGGAGCCTCAGACCAGAAAGGGCCCCTTTCTTCAAAAGCATGCCTTGCCCTCTGTGCAGCCTCCCCTACTAATTTTGACATCAAAGCATGGCAGTTGAGACTCCCAAATAGGGGAGAGACCAGGCGAGTACTGTGTAGTGGCACTTCTAAGCAGCCTACACATAGGTATTCTTCAGATATGTGGGTAGTTGGAAAAAGAACAAAGGCAACATTGGACCCTGTGAGATAAAATGGGGCAGCTGACGTCTGACACCCAAGAAAAGGCCAATCTCCTAAATGAATACTTTGCGTCAGTTTTTCACCTGACCAAGGGGGTCACACTGTTAAACAGAATGCAAAACTTTCAGGGAGTGGGAGATAGGACCATAATTGATGCTGATCAGGTGAGGGAACACCTTGAAAGGCTAGATGTCCATAAGTTCGCATGCCTGGATGAAATGCATCCAAGAGTCTTGAAGGAGCTGGCGGACATCATAGCATGCCCTATGGCAAAGATATATGAGAACTCGTAGCACTTGGGTGAGGTGCTGGAAGATTGGAAAAGAGCCAGTAAGGTCCCAATCTTCAGAAAAGGAAGGAAGGAAGATCCATGAACTACAAGCCAATTAGCCTGACATCCATCCCTGGAAAGATCATGGATCAAGGGATCCACCAGCAACAAGCTAATGGAAGGCAACCTTCTGAATGCCAGCCAATACGGCTTTGTCACTGGAATGTCTTGCCTGACCAACCTTGTCACCTTCTATGACCAGGTGATGGATTGCCTTGATAAGGGAAATAAGATTGATGTTATATACCTGGATTTCAAGAGAGCCTTTGACTTGGTCTCCCATGATGTCCTCATGGTTAAGCTGGGGAACTGTGGCCTCAACCCTCTCATGGTCGGATGGCTGGGGACCTGGCTCTGGGGTCAGACCCAATGAGTACTAGTTGATTGGATTGAATCAACGTGGTGCAAGGGGACCAGTGGAGTCCCTCAGGGCTCAGTTCTTGGGCCAGTACTCTTCAACATCTTCACTAATGATCTGGATTTGGGTGTCAGATGTAGAGAGGTAAAGTTTGCGGATGACACTAAACTATGGGGGAAGGCGGCCACACTAGAAGACAGGCTGGGGATACAGACCAACCTTGACACTGTCACAAGGTGGGCGGACCAAAACCTGATGGCATTTAATGTAGAGAAATGCAGGATGCTCCACCTTGGGAGAAACAACCAACATCATACTTATAGGCTCAGCAACGCTACGCTTGCTAGCACCATGACTGAAAGAGACTTGGGGGTCTTGATTGATCACAAAATGAATGTGAGCCACAATGCGATGCCATGGCCAGCAAAGCTAACCAAACTCTGGCATGCATCCATCGATGCATGTTCAGCAAAACCAGGGATGTCATCCTTCCGCTTTACTCAGCCTAGATGAGGCTGCAACTGGAGTACTGCATCCATTTTTGGGCCCCCCAGTTCAGGAGGGATGGGAATCATCCTCATGCTCAGTGCAAACAATTACGATGTCATAGGGATAACGGAGACCTGGTGGGACTCCACCCATGACTGGACCACGGGGATAGATGGCTATACCCTGTACAGGAGGGATCGTGTAGAGAAAAGGGGCGGGGGGGTAGCTCTCTATGTTAAGGAAAGCTACACGTCCCTGCAAGCCAGGAAGGTTTGAATAGCCCCATAGAAAAGTCCAGCGTGACCCACTGCTGACACAGGCAAATCTTTGGGCCTGAACGCAGAGCATCCTGGTTCTCTCTCCGATACAGCTCTGAGCATGGTGGGTTCCTAGCATTACTAAAGAAGATCGCACTTGTTCTTGCACACAAGGTGCAATTCTTTTCCGATGCAGAGTGGAGTGCCACTTGAAGATGAGCCAAGGTACTGTAAAGAGCTGTATCTCTCCCTCATCTGTCTTGCTTCCTTTTTGGGAATGTCACGAATGAATACCCTAAAAGAATTCAGCTTTGTTCTTCCAACCAGCTGTTGCTCAGCTGGAATACTGCAATTGTGAAATCTGCCCTGGAAAATGTGTATTTGTTTTGCTCTGCTTTGTTTTGTCATCTGCCGAAGTAGGAATGCTCCTTTTCATTCTGTGATGGTTGAAAAGAGGGGCTTGGTGTTGGTGTTATATAGCATAATTAGGAATTATCTATATATGTAATGCTGCCTAAGAACTAATTCAGCAAGACCTCTGTTTCCAGAACGCCTATGAGAAGTACACGAATATACAGAATTGAGCTATAAGGTGGAAAACCCTTCCAGATGGGGACTTGTATTTTTTAATATGTAAAGCATTTAGTGACTTTTGAGTGCTATATAAATACCAAATAGCACAGAAAAGATACAAATGGCACGCAACCGACTGTCAGTGCAGCAAATTAAGCTTCTGTTTATAGCAGGAGTGTAAATATAGGGTTAACGGTTAATTCATTTAATGATGAATGTGACACCACTGTGTTATCCTGTAAGAACGTGAATAGAGATTTGCAGCAGACAACATGCTGTGAGCCCAAAAGAATAGGAAACTACTGCCTGCTTTTTTTAAAACTATTGCAAAATGTGGACACAATACTTGGACATAATAGACTGTGTCTGACAACATTTGTACAGTATGTAGCGGAGTGAGCCCCACTCAGCTTCCTATAGTTATCCATATATAGTGACTAAAATTGCAGACACTGAATTAACTCTGAATAACATATGAGCTGGAGTGACAGCCTTCATGTGGTTCTAGAAGGATGAGAATAAGATAGATGGCTGTTTGTGTAGATGTACTAAACTGCAAATCCAGGGGTCCATAGAGTATGGAAAATATGCCAAAAGCTGGGTTGTCCCTTCCATCCCACAGACCCCATTGATTTCCTGCAGGGCAGGAATCCCCCCTTGCAGAGCAGCTTGCAAGATCAGGGTAAATCCATTTCTAGTAACAGACTTTCTCACGCACCCTACCCACTACATTCACGTTTCTCCACTTAGCCCACCTTGGCATCCTTCTGAACCCTGTTATTTTTCAAAACTATTTGGAGAATAGAGAGTGAGTTCTGAATGCCAGCAAGCAACTCTGCCTCTACTGAACCAAGCGGAGAAAGCAGTTGCACTTGAATTTCCCAATTGCCAATTCTCCTTTTTCCTTTCTAACACCAGAATGGAAAGAGCTTTTAGCAAAACTCTCTCTCTAACTTTAGCGGCTGCTCCAGTACCATATAAGGAGACGGGCCATTTCCAAGATCCAAAATATTGAGGGTTTCAGGAGGTTGAGAAAATGGCGAGTTCATATTTATACAGAAACAAGTGGTATGTCAATCCAAATCACAGAACCCGTGCAAAATGCACTCTCTGACAGGAACGCCGCTAAGCAGCGGCGTTCAGCGCCTCGTTTTTAGGCAATCGTCAGGTAAAGCTCCATCTAGAATAGATTGAACTAAAGCAAGATGACAGGAACTGGGAACCCCCAAATCCGAAAGAAATAGCTTTAGGGATGAAAAAGGAGAGTGTGTAAATAGCAAAAGTAGAGGTACCACATTTTGGAGCCAATTGCTTTAGAGAATAAGTGTGTTTTTAAAAACGGATTAAAATAGATTTCTGCAATGGAGGAGCAGGGAGTGCACAAACATTTTTATTTTTGCTCTCAAGCAAATCCCGGGACGTCATTCTCCCCCTGTACTCGGCCTTAGTGAGGCCGCAGCTGGAGTACTGTGTCCAGTTTTGGGCTCCACAATTCAAAAAGGATGTGGAGAAGCTTGAGAGAGTCCAGAGAAGAGCCACGCGTATGATCAGAGGTCAGGGAAGCAGACCCTACGATGACAGGCTGAGAGCCCTGGGGCTCTTTAGCCTGAAAAAGCTCAGGCTCAGGGGTGATCTGATGGCTACCTACAAGTTTATCAGGGGTGACCACCAGCATCTGGGGGAACGTTTGTTCACCAGAGCGCCCCAAGGGATGACGAGGTCGAATGGTCACAAACTACTTCAAGATCGTTTCAGGCTGGACATAAGGAAGAACTTCTTTACTGTCCGAGCCCCCAAGGTCTGGAACAGCCTGCCACCGGAGGTTGTTCAAGCGCCTTCATTGAACACCTTCAAGATGAAACTGGATGCTTATCTTGCTGGGATCCTATGACCCCAGCTGACTTCCTGCCCTTTGGGCGGGGGGCTGAACTCGATGATCTTCCGAGGTCCCTTCCAGCCCTGATGTCTATGAAATCTATGAAATCATTGAATAATCTCAAGAGAGTCCAGAGGAGAGCCACCCATATGATCAAAGGCCAGGAGAGCAAACCTTACGAGGAGAGGCTGAGGGACATGGAGAAGAGAAGGCTCAGGGGAGACTTGGTGGCAGCCTATAAGTACATAAGGGGAGTGCATCAGGATCTGGGAGAACAGTTGTTCACCAGAGCTCCCCAAGGAATAACAAGGTCCAATGGCCATGAATTCCTAGAAGACTGATTTAGATTGAACATAAGGAAAAACTTCTTCACAGTCTGAGTGTCCAGGGTCTGGAACAGACTCCCCCCAGAGGTGGTGCAAGCACCTACTCTGGACTAATTTAAAAGGCGTTTGGATCTATGAAATATGTAAGTTGGGCCTGTCTCCACCACAGTGTAGAGATGCCTGAACTGAGTCGTAGGTGAGCTAATTTGGCTACTGGTAGCAGTCTACCCACAGAAACACAGAACTCAACATGAGCTAACTCACCCTGTTGAGAAAGTCATGCCTATGTTGCTTTCAATTCTTACACTAGCTCATTTAGATGCATCTCAGGCACCTCTGTGGTGGACTGTATTGTTTGGTTTAGACAGTATCCATTGTCTCTTCAACTCTGTGAGAGCGTAAGGGTTTTCATACACAACAGTGAATTTAGGAGTGACTGTAATATGGAACTGCTACTCTGGAATAAGTCCATATACAGACAAGTCCTTAGAAGAAAGTAGTTGCTGCACTGCCTTTGGAGAGAATGAAATCTGTTGTCCGATGTGCTGGGCAGGCTCATTAGCACCATCAGCATCTGCAGTCCAGCAGAGACAGTGTGCTTCCTGATCAGAAAAAGTGTTGTTTGAGTGGAACTGGACTATTTGGCATGATGGAGAGAAAACTGTAATGTTCCCCTTTTGTGTGTATGTAGAGGGAGAAGGAGGAACCTGATGCTAACCTGCATCTATATCTTACCACTGTTTTTTATTATTTTATTTCTAGTCAGATCCTATTTAGGGCGAAGAGGAAGAAAGCAAGTGAGTCAGTGAAGCAGTGGCTGCTCTGGAAGGCAAGGACCCTTACTCTCCAGGGCTACAGAGGTTCTTCCAATGCTGTGGATCTCATTTAGCAGATGAATATTAAATGCAGCATGTGATAAGACAGTTTCAGTGGGAGGGCTGGAAGTCACTCAGGTCTATGCTTGGCTCATGGATTGGTGGTTAAAGTACTTTGCTAGGAGGTTATCGATGTGGATTCAGGTTTTCCTAAAGGGGTGGTTTGGCACACCACCTCTCAGACCATGAGGGATGCGGGCAAGGTGAGGCTGGAGTGCCTGGGCTGGCTGGGCACATCAGGTAGCCAGGCAGGGAGCAGACTCACAAATGGGAAGACCCAACCCCTGGTGACTCTGCTACTGCTGTCCCTGGTTGACCTGGGGCTGTGGTACGGGGGGCAGAGCCACTTCTGGATCCCTCCAGCTGGGAGCTGTGGGGAGCCAGGCTCTTCCAGGGACAGTGGTGCCAGACATAGTTTCCCCTTTCTAGCCCCTGCTCCCTGCCCAACCCTCCCCTCCCCCGTTATCCCACTGGCTGACAGCAGACACTGGAAGGAGGAAACTGTTGTCCCCATGCCTGAATCAGCCAGGGAGAGCAGTGGTGAAGTGCAGGTTCCTCCTTCTAGTGTCTGCTTCTGGCCAGTGGAGAGCACATGTTGGGGCCAGGTGCTGGAAGGAGGAACCTGCATGCTGCCTCTGTCACCACCATCCCCTGCTGACCCTGGCACTCCACACAGCCACAGTTTGTAGCTGGAGTGAGGTAGGAGTGGCTCTGGGGCTCCCCCTACCCCCACGTCAGCCAGGGATGGCAGGAGCAGAAGTGGATGTGTCTGCACCACTGCATTCCTCCTGGATCTGCCCCTGGACGTGGGTTCAAATCCCTTCTGAGTGGCTGTATCTAGATATGTAAATACGGTAGGGTGGGTTTACTCTAGAATAAATCATCCCAGCCAAGTGTATGTCTAACCTGTTCTGGAATCACCCTTGGCAGGTGTCTACACATGCAGGATTCAGGAACAGATTTGCTGCTTCTGGCAGCAGTCTGCTTCCACCCCCTCCGGCCCTGCACCAGCCCCCTGAGCAACCAGAGGGAACTCTAGGCTTCCCCTGGGTGCTATCCCAGGAGCTGGCAGGGAGAACGGGGTCAGGAAACAGCTGTATCCTGGTGAGACTGCTACTTGTCCCTGGTGTCATGACCCAAAGGCATGATTTTGTGTGTGCTTCGGCACCAGAATTATCCCCGCCAAGTTGCAGCTTCATTGCACGGGAGAGTTTCCTGTTACAGAGGAAAACCCCGGTGCAGGGACGAGTTTCCCGCCTTTCTGCAGCTTCTTTTGCAGAGTGCATTGCTCGAGTTACAAGAGGAATGCACGGTGCAAAAGAGTTCCCACCACCGGTATGCAAATTCGTTCCCCGCTATTGGCTAGTTTTAAATTATTCCCACGTGGCGGCTAACGATTGGCCTGTTAGCC
>NW_005841837.1:2797780-2801215 GCF_000455745.1 Alligator sinensis
GTGGGGACTCTGGATACACGGCAGGGTAATAGAGACCCTGCGTGAGATTCAGAGGAGCTTGGCGACCTGATCCATCGCCCACCTCTTCCCGTCTTCGATCGCAAATTTTATAAGACGTATCTCCGATTTCGATTTTGGTGGCGCGTTCACCCAGAGCATCCGGAGCTCTGTTCCGTGGAGCCTAGCAAACTCCACATGACCGTCCGTGTTGTCTGTGTCTGTAACCGCAACTTAAGCAAGTTTTCCAGCCTACACCACTGCCATCTCGGTGTAAGTAAACAATCTTTAAAACTACCGCTAAGCGTTTGTGCCTAATTCCAGCTCGTCGCCCTCCCTCTCCGATCCAGCGTGCCCAGGCTGCTGGCCGCAGCCCGCGTGCAGCACGGAAAAGGGCTCGGGTCACTCCCGGCCCGCACACCTGGTAGCTGCCTGCTGCCAGGGCAGGCTCTGGTGACGGAGTCTGGGTGGGGACAATATCCCCCTATTCCAGAAGCAGGGAGCTTCTGGCCTTGGCTCCCCAACTAGGGGCAGGGGCTTGGAAACAGCTGCAGGGGAGGGGCAGGTCCCAGCCCCCTGCCCCAATCCACCAGTGGGGCATCTAGCAGCAAGCCCCCAGCTGGGTGGGGATTTCCTAGGGGATTGTGGATTGGGCACTGGGAGCTCCCTGCTGCCAGGACAGGGGGATATTGTCCCCACCTGAGCTCCAGTGATGGAGCCTGCCATGGCAGCAGGCAGCTCCCAGGGGCAGGGAGCAAACTCCTGCCCCCTGTTGCCCAGCTGAGCGGGAGCAAATTTGCTTCCTGCTGGCCATCTACCTGTACCATTCTGCGCAGTAATTATTCGGCAGTTAATTTGCTACTTGCATCTGCAGGTAAAGTGCATAGTGTGCAGTAAAGCGTCTTGTGTAGACACGTCCAGTGAGGTCTAAAATCTGGGTCTTCTGCTCCCAGGCCAGATCTGGACTGTCGGCCAAATCCAAGCTACAAGGAGCCTGTTAGGCTGGATCTAGATTGGATCCAATGGTAGTTGTGGGACAAGTGGCAGAGTGAGGGTTAACACAGCTGTCACTTCTCTTCCTCCCCATCTCCCCACCCCCCCCAGCCCACCCCCTCAATCTGCTGCTGACACACAGCCCCAGGGGGGTAATGTAGCTGGGAATTCAGTGGCAGGCTCCACCTCAGCTTGTCCTACTTCTGAATCCCATTCCATCTGGGACTCCCATGGGCTGTATTTGACACCCTTGCAGTAGGCTACTGAGACAAAAGGTGGCAGAGCCCTCTTCCTTACGCCTATCAGGTATATAGCACAGCTATCATGTACATACTTGCGTGCATGCATGTGCGCGCGCGTGCACACACGCACACGCACACACACATTCCCAATTGCAGCTATCATATACCTAGAATTTATAGATTCCATATATCATATATATTATATAGATAGTTTAACACCTATCAGTTTACAGGAGCTAATACCAACAGTAGATGCAGGAATATATGTACAGCTATTATATTTTAACTTGGGGCATATATAATCCCAAACTGTGTGTAAGAGCCAACAACTCTGCTTATGTGACTATGTACCTGACACTGAGGCACATGTAATGTAAATTGATTCTGGCCCATGCATCATACAGCAAATTACTGGGAATGCTGGAGGGAGAGGAAATGAGGATTTCTGATTGAGAAATGGTTACAATTAATTAAAATGTTCAGATTCAGCACTAAAAGAATTCCTGACTTTCCCAGCTGAATGGAACAAAATGCTGTTGGAATTCCATGCCTGTTCAGTTAGAAGACCAAAAAAAGCAAGACCAAACTAAAACAAAATTCCCCCTCTCCCCACCAACAACTGACAACAAAAATCAAGTTTAAATGCCTTCACTAGATTTATGATTTTTTCCAAAGAAAAATGTGTATCATTCTAAATAAACTATGCTGTGACTTTTTAGGGTTCCCAGCAAAAAATACATTACTTGAAAAGGAAGTTGTGCCTGTATTCTTTGTAAAATCAAATTTCAGTGAAAAACTGTTCAGCCTGAAGTTGGGAAAAAATAATCTACCAATTCTATCATACACATTTGATAAGTTTAACTAGTTTTGGCAGGGTTGCTATTTTACTGCATTGATCTCTTCCAGATACTGGATAGCCCTTTCCAGTGATCTACTGTCTGAAGTCCTTGAGCTGTCATAATCCACTGTCTTGTATTAAGTGTTTGTCATCTGAAAATCATCAATCTACTGAAGATATTTACATTTGGTATTAGCTACTGTAAATGAATAGGTATTATATTATAGTAGTTTTCTTTTCACCCTACTCAGAGAAAGGAGGATTGAAAACAAGAGTTTTAGCCCAGTGTGATTTGGCCTCTATCAAGGATTTTTTTTAGTGTGGATGGTAGAATTATAGGGACAAACCAGAACTGTTATTAGCATCTATCATAATTCAGATTCAGTGTTTGTCATATGCCACAGATCTCCTAGCTATAGGTTTGATACGAAAGTGTGAAGCATATTGAAGATAAGAGTTAGCTCTATTTTGGTCTCCTTAGGGCTAGGAGGAAGAAAGCAAGTTACTCAGTGAGATAATGATTGCACTGGAAGGGAGGGACCCCAAGGCTGCAGCAGTTTTTTCAGTGCTGTTTATCCTTTTTGTCCAATGAATATTAAGTGCAAAATGCAAGAGCCACTGCTCCTTTTTGCAGAGTCAGTTCTTCATACTGGGCACATTTACATGAGATGTTGGCTGTGCAGTAGACTAACAACACTGTGCAGTAGCATGCCAGTCTAAAACTGTGCTAATATGGTACTGTGCAGTGTTATTAGGCTACTACTCAGTAAGCATCACAGAAAACCCGTGTGCCGGTGCTCCTGCACAGCAACTGTAGTTACTGCACGTTTAGTTAGCACTTCATTAAGCAAGTACTACTAAATGCTCAGTAACTACTGTGCATTAATGAATGTGTATTCATTGCTGGACTGAGTCCCAATTATAAGTGTTCTTCAAGGATCCAGCAGTTCACTAGAATTTAGGAAGTTTTCCTCTGGAGAATTTTCCCAGGAAACATTATTGTTCAAAACTGTTCCATTGGAAAATAAATTTTCTCATAAGGAAAAAGTGAATAATTTAATAAGTTTTGGGGGGGAATTTTTTTCTCCATTTTTTACTTGGAAAATAGTAACAGAGGTTAAAATGAGTTTTCTCCACTTTCTCATACTTTTAGTGTTTTCTACTTATTTTCTCTCCTGTAAAGAAAGAATTTTGGAATGAATATTCTTGTCTGAATAGAAGATCTTGATTTAAATGCTAACTTTTAAAGCATTTGTCACGGCGGGGTCCTCGCGGAGGGCCGTGTGCTCCTTAAGGTCCCTCGCTCCGTGTCAGGCCGGCCCAAGGCACCCTCTAATTCTCGCCCGCCACGTCTTGATGGAATAT
>NW_005841837.1:2806589-2815115 GCF_000455745.1 Alligator sinensis
GGGCTTCTCAATGAACCGATGTGGCACTCCCCCTCTCTGGGGGTTGCCGCGCCCGCCTCGGGCTCCGGGGTCTGTTCCCCGCCCGCAACCTACTGGTTGCGCTCAGGGGCCCCACAACTCTGGGGTCCCTATGAGGCCTCCTCCAACCCCTACAGCCTCACCCAAGCCTCCGGTTTAATATGCAAGCCTGAACATAAACTAGAGCCTCCTGGCTAAACCATAGTGCCCCATCCTCTCAGGGCTATAGTGAGCTGTACTTGCAAGTCAGGCCTCTTGCTACATCTTGGCCGAGGGAGCTCCTGCCTCTCCAGCTGCTGGCAGGGAACTGCCAGCCTGGTCTCAGCCCTTGGCTTTATAAAGGCCAGGCCCCGCCTCCTACAGGCAGCTGGCTCCCCTTAGCTGCCCCAGCAACCCGCAGCCGGGCTCCGTACCCTGGCGCCACTCAGCTGGGCTCGTTATGACCTGCCAGGGCTCTGTCTCTCTCCCTGGCAGTTTCTCCCCTCTAGGAGCAGAGCTCCGAGGTGCTCTGCGACACATTTTTTAGAATAATATATAAAACATTTTTGGGTCAAATTTTGTTTGACAAAATTCTTTTTTCATAAAAATCTTTTCAGTAAAAAAGTGTTACTAGGTCTTTTTCCAAACTGTATGGATTGATGCCTTACTGAAATTAGGGCCAAACGTTCAGTTAGATCAGGTCTCCACCAAATATATAACCTACCCTATGCAGTTAAATGATTTTTCTGTATCAAGAAACGTAAAAGTAGATTTTGACCATTTTTCCATGTTTCACATAAAGCTGCCTTGAAATCATCACTTGGATTGACATATGATAAGACTGGTTGCTTTACCTCCTTTTTTGACCGGGTAGCAAATATTTTTAGGGATCTACATTATTTGCTGTTGATCTGTTCCCAATAAATGATGTTCTGGTCATTGTGGCAGGGCACTGTTGGTGCCTGCCACTTTAAGGGCCTGGAGCTGGCAGCTGGTGGGTGCCTGATGGAGGCAGCCATTTTGAACCTAGGGCTGCCCATATAAACAGGGCAGTTTTGCTGCTGGAGAGAGGCAACAACATTGCCTGGCTGCAGGGCTGCTGGTATGAACCGGAGGTAAGGGAGGAGCTGTAGGGGATGGATTGGAGGCTCCTGGTCCTGGGCATGACCTAAAACTGCGTCCTGCCAGGAGTGGGTGGCCTGGTGGGGCTCCCAGTGGTGTGAGAGCCCCCAGGAAATGCCAGGCCAGTTACCACCCCGCTGAAAGGCAAGTAGGGGTGCCTTTACCCCAGCCCTCGCCTTTGGGTGGGTAGAAGTAACACCAGTAGTAGCACCATGACCTGCTGCCCCGGGTGGGGAGTGAGAATCCCCTGTGAGACCTTGGGGCACCAGTCGTGGTGTGAGGTACCCCAGCTCCCCACATCCAGGAAGGGGGACCCGGAGAGCCTATGGGGCTAGTGAGGCCGGAGGTAGAGTGCCCCTTGACTGGTCCAAGCTGGGGCCAGGGCCGAGATGGTCAAAAGGGCCAGGGGCCCACCGTGAGGGGCACCTCGGGTCCTGGGACTGGGACTCTGCCTGGCTTCGGAGGTGAGGCCAGGGCCTGTGTATGGCCAAAGGTCTTGAGCGGGGGACCACACCTAAGAGGGAACCAGCTATGAGGAGCTCGGCAGCCCGAATGAAGGCAGTGTAGGCCGCCTGAGCAGAGGGTTCAAAGGAGGGTCCTGCCAGGGAGATTCTGGAGCCCAGTGTGGTGCTGGGGTGCTTGCATCTGGATGCCACCTGTGAGGCTTGGGCTGCAGTGTAAGGATGGTACGTAGCTGCGGGCACACCCCCTAATATTGGGGTGCAAAGAAAAATGGGCAGCCTCTTGCCTTATTTAGCAACTTATTAATTTCCAACAAGGCGTGGCAGGCGAGACAAGCGGGCGGTGTGCCCAGAGGCAGGTTGGGGGACAAGCGATGGCTAGCCTGAGTGCAACCTACTTTGCCAGAGTCATAGGTTTAGCTTTTCCACCTTGGTAGTAAGAAGATAGGATACAAATTTGGGATCAGTATTCCAGACAGGGATAGTTTAACAAAATCTGTCAGAATATCCCCCTTTTTACTGGAATCTTTGTACTTGGACATAAGAGAGAGGTTCTGAAGCAAAGCTACCACCTCCTTTTTCACAGAGCAATGGGAACAAGGAGTAGGACTGTAAAATGACTCACATTTGAAAGGCTTGCATAACTGAGTCCCTATACATGCCTTTTTACTCTACATGACTATCTTATTGAATAGTTTATCTTAGGAACAAAATGCTTTTAAGACATTGGGCTCAACTAAGGGATATCTGGGGCAAATTTAATTGTCTGTGGGAATGTCTACACATGCCATTAATGTGCAGCAATAAACTGTGGAGCTTATTGCTCCTGGGAAGCTCTTGGGCTTCCCAGGAGCATTTACACGTGCACCCAGACCGCAGCACATTGAGCCAGGTCGCAGTAGCCCTGGCTGGCAGGGGTCCAGGAAGTCAGTTTGCTAGCCCAGGGCTGCTCCAACCAGGCTCAGTGTGCTGCAGAGGAGCTGGCTGGGGCATGAGGGTGCTTCAGCACCGGGCTAGCCAGCAGGCAGCCCCTGCATTGAAGCACCTTTGCACTCCAGCCAGCTGGGTTGACATCTACATGGGCAAATACAAGTACTACCCTGCTGCTACTAGTTTTGTGTGCCCTAATAGGGGTGCATCTGTAGATGCTGAGATGTTTATTACACCATTGATTAGTCAACTACTCGGTAATCGTCTCATGCAGATGCGCCCTGTGATATATAAGAAGTCCAACTATAGGGACTATTAGATCATTCTTACCTTGAAATGCTATAGAACTTTAAGCATGTTGACAAGATTAATAACTGAATGGTAGAAATCACTGCAAAACTATTTTTGAGTTAAAGCCAAATCTTACAACTTTGAGAATGCATGCCTACCCCAATACAGTTTTGTGTTCATCCCTTCAGTTTATGGGTCAACACCAGAACATTTTTTTTACCAGCTGATGAGACTTTGCGCTTCATATATTAATAGAAAGGTTACATTACTGAGACACATCATTACTTTTGGATATGTATAGCTTGAGTCACATAGCTTAGAAGTTACTACTAGTCTTCACCATATCTAATGCTTCTGATGATTCAAAGCCAAGGATGAAGTAGTATTTTACAGAAGAAAACAAGAAAGACAAAATGTCCTGTGAATAATTGTTCAAACTTTAACTTGAGTGTATTCATAAGATTTTTCTAATTCACTTTCTTTGAACATTTAAATCTTCAGGCTTTAGTGATTCCAGAACAGGTTAGACATACACTTGGCTGGGATGATTTAGTCATGGATGATCCTGCCTTGAGCAACAGGCTGGACTAGATGATCTCATGAGGTCCCTTCCAGCCCTATTTTCCTATGATCCTAAGTACCCATGAAAAGAAAAATAATTAGTTTGATTTTTCCACTGACAGTTACTTTTAACGCATGTATTATAAGAGAACTTCATGGTTTCTGCTTCTTGGATCAGTTGCATATCGCACAACATGGTTTTCATTCCCTGTTTGAAGCAATTCTGCAAAAACCCAAGACCTTAGTCCCATAATTAGATCTGAAAATTATTCATTTCATAAGGACCCTTATTGACTTCAGTATGAGTCTGCACATATACAAGGGTCTTCCTGGGTGAGTCTAATTGTAGGGCTGGGGCCCAGTCAACACAAACCATGAATGTGCTAGCTGGATACACCCACTAATTTATTTAACAAAAATATGTGCAAGAAAATCTGCAGTGATTCATTACATCAGTGATTTCTGAGTAAATTAATATACCTTGTCATATTAATGGTATCAAGAATTTGGTCTTGATTCTTATCTCTTCTATGTTGGTAGAGTTCAGGAATAACTTCCTTATCTTCAAGGAAGCTGTGTTTGCATTATACTGGGGTGAGAATAGAGAATGGGCCGAGGATTTACATGAGTATAAAGAGACTTGTTTTGGATAAGGATCAGACTGTCTTTTATCAGGTACGGAACTTGTCATGAGAAAGTACATGTAAAACTTTTAAAACTGTACTTTAGTTTTTGAAAAATCCAAGCTGGGGAGTTTTGTAATTAGCTCTAGTGGGGGCAGAATTTCACATTGACAAATAGAGGAATTTGGGGATGGGATGGTAAAAGCAGTTGCTGAAACCTCAGCTACTGTTTCTAGATTTGAGAAGGTGTGACCCATCCATTGAAACCTGCTTCCCCATAACAGACCGAAAGAAGCATGCAAATAGTTTCATGGCAATAAGGCCAGAATCATTTCAGGCTTCTCTTCGAGGAAAAAGAAATCCAATTTAAGGAAAAATAAGGAAACTGAGGAAATTAATTTTCAAGATGTTCATTGAAAATAGAAGTTTTTATGTGTGAAAGGATCAGCATCCATCTGTGCAATCTTTGGACTATGCTGTTGCAATACATGTCGTTCTATTTATATGTCTGCGTAGGGTAAAGATCAAGGACACTTTTTAAAAATTTCCTTTAATTCCTGGATTGTAATTCAAGTGAAAATCAAAGCTACGTAAGAACATTTTATTACTTAAAAAGTTTTCTTTTCCTGAAGTTAAGAATGCTGTTGGAGGTCTTTCTGCCTTATCTGATGCTCAGTGCTACCCAGTGTGATGTGGATTACCCAGTTCTCAGGAAAGCTTCTTTGGTAAAGACGGTCCTTTTTGATCCTTTTTTGTTACTTCTGAAACATCAAACTGTACCAAGCCCCATTAATGAATTTTGTAGGACAGAGCGTTTTAATTCCTTGTTATTGTTAAACGCATATGTGGGGCAAGGGAAGAATTGGATGCAGGAATTCAAGAACTATCGCTAAGAAGTTGTTATGCTTGCCAGGAAGACGATACCATTGAAAAGCAAACTGCAGGGCTTCAGCTTAATAGTAAGAGATGGGTATCAGTTGGAATTTTTAAGGGTGTTCTTCAGAGAAGGATTATTCTTATTATACTCTAGCTCATGTGAATGTGTGAAGTTTAGGGTTTGATTGAATGTAGGCATGTATGTATGAAGGTATGGGTTTGTGTATACATCAGAAATGTGAGTGGGTAGATGTTACCCTGCGTTCCCCATATAACACACAACCTGTCTATCCATCAAAAATTAACCAACTGGGTTTTCTTTGAATAAATATACAAACAAGCCCACCATGGAAAGATGAGAGGGAGCCAGTCTTTATCACAGGAGTTACTTGTAAAACTGTTTTTTAAAATATGAAATTCAAACCTGGATTTCCTGAAGGAAACAATGTTTCCATGAGAAAATATGGGGAGAATCAAAATGGTTACTGCAGAAGCTTCCAGTTAAATATACCAGGCAGTTCTATTCAGCTGTCACCTCAATTCATTCTGAGTTGGAAAACTAGCTATGTTATGTTTTTCATATGGCACACATATGGAAGACATTCTAGACCCTGCTGTGGCTTTGCAGCAATAAGGAGAAACAGTGGCAAGTACATCAGCAATCTGCTACTAGCTTGAGCAGAAGTATCCAAACCACAATGTTGTATTGTTCCATGACAATATATCCACAACGTCATCTGTGCTGGGCAAGCACACAGGAGGTTTTGGTAGAGCCAAGATGCTCATGTTGCTTCTGAGATACATGGGCATGTAATACAACCTGCTTGCAACATTTAGAAGCACATGCAATCCAAGCTGCAGTTTGTGCACCTCATCCAGAAATAAAACCCAGTCCATAAAGCAGTGCATGCAGCTGCCTTATATGGGAGCAGAAGAATCCAGCATGTATGTGTGATCCATGGCAATCAGCCAACTTATTCAAAAGCCTTTAGGCCAAATGCTGCTCTCTAATTCAAAGCAGGCAACCCCTGTGACCTCGTTGTGGCTGCATGGGTGTAAGCAAAAGCAGAATTTAGACCTTTGTGTCTAGGTTTTCAATAATGAATGTGTTGACAGTTGTGGAAAGAGATGTAGCCAAATGTGGCTTCATATCTAATGTGCTTCACAAAGCACGCTTCAATCAATGTTATTAACAGATGATATTGTATTGTGCTTGCTAGGACAGGGGTGAGGGTTGAGAAGAGAGACAGCCAGTTAGAATAGGTACAGGATGAGGCAGGAATCTTTTTTTGCTTGCATTTATAAAGGAAGTCTGTTTGAATTTGTGGCACTGACATAAATGAGCCATGCTCAGCAAGAGAATGCTGACCAGAAAAGAACTTCCCCATCACCAGATGCTTCCTACTCTGATAATTTTCATAGAGTGGGATAGCAAAGATGAGTATAAAACCAAAATGTTTCTGTTTCAGAAGGAAAGGTACTTACTGCTTGAGCAGAGGGAGAACTTCCTGCTTCCATTGGTGGTAGGAGGGCTGATGACAATCATGCTTTAGCATTTATTTCTTTATCCAGTACAGGGCAGTTCACCTTATATTTCTGACTGCTAAATTTAGTGTTGTAGCTGTGATGTTCAGGTGCACAACACAGACCTGAGAAAGGACAGCTGATGCCTGAAGGCTTCCCCAACAGTTCTCCCAACTATGCAATTGGTTCAATATATTATACTGGAAGAAAACCTTGCCTCTCATCAAGTTTGCAGTTCCCTGATCCCCTCTTATGAAGAGAGCTGTAAGGAGGTACTTGGCTCTTACAGGCTTGGTACCTAGATGCAGAGGGTCAGTGAATAACAGCCTGCCTGGCTGGAAGGCTGGGGCCAGCTGGAGGTTGATGACCAGCTAATGAGGATGCAGCTGCAAAGAGGGTTAAGGACTCTAGGACCAGAGTGCCAGGGGGATGGGAGGGCAGGTTGCTGTGCTGTGGAGATGTTGAAGCTGAATGTCTCCCCTTAATTGTCTAGAAGGGCAGACAATTTTGTTGGGTTTTTGTTTGTGGATTCAAGGCTCTTGTAGCAAAGAATAAAGTGGCCTGAGAAACTGGGAATAGGGCTGGTTTGGCAGTTTAGGGCAAGAGGGTAAGCAACCAGGCCATAACGCTGGCCTGCATCCATAGATGCTTCTCAAGTAAATCCCAGGATGTCATTCTCCCATTGTACTCGGCCTTGATGAGGCTACAGCTGGAGTACGGCATCCAGTGTTGGGCTCCACAATTCAAAAAGGATGTGGAGAAGCTTAAGAGAGTGCAGAGGAGAGCCACGCGCATGATCAGAGGTCAGGAAAACAGACCTTATGATGAGAGGCTGAGAGCCCTGGGACTCTTCAGCCTGGAAAAGCGCAGGCTCAGGGGTGATCTGGTAGCCACCTATTTATCACCAGGATCTGGGGGAACATCTGTTCACCAGAGCACCTTAAGGGATAACAAGGTCAAATGGTCACAAACTTCTCGAAGACCATTTCAGGCTGGACATAAGGAAAAACTTCTTTACTGTCCGAGCCCCCAAGGTTTGGAATAGACGGCCGCCGGAGGTGGTTCAAGTGCCTACCTTGAACGCCTTCAAGAGACATCTGGATATTTATCTTGCTGGGATCCCATGATTCCTGCCGACTTCCTGCCCCTGGGGCAGGGGGCTGGACTCGATGATCTTCCGAGGTCCCTTCCAGTCCTAGCATCTATGAATCTATAACCTGCTTACAAGGGCCAATACAATTCCTCTGAGCTCAGTCAATTCCCATTTGACTGTTGTTTAACTTTTTCTCTATACAGGGGTAATTTTACATGCATTTTGATGGGTCAGATGAGACTAGTGATGTATGTTCTTCTGCTCTCCCTCTGCCTTAAAGCACAAGGCATGAGTGAGTTGCTGTGCTGTGGCAGGAGATCACTCAGCTGTGCCACTTCGCAAACCCCTCTGCAAGGGGGAACAAAGGAAAGGAGGATGACCCTGGGATGTCCCCAACACTGCGCTTAAGACCTGGGTTTTCGGGTCACTCAAAAGTGGTCCCTTGAGGGCACGTCCGGGTTGCCCGTGTGGCCTTGTTTCTGTCACAACCCAAGGGTGTGATTTTTTTTCTTTTTTTGTGTGTGCTTCGGCACTGCTGAATTATTTTTCCGCCGTTTGTAGCTTTCTTTGCAGGGTGCATTTCTTCGTTGCAGCACAGAAATGCACGTTGCAAGGAGTTCCCGCCATTTGTATTTAAATCCGTGCCCCACTATTGGTCAGTTCTAAATTATTCCTACGTGGCGGCTAGCGATTGGCTTGCTAGCCGTATAAGAGGCTTGAGTGGTTTCCGCCCAAGTCGGAGAACTTTGAGCACGCTGCAGAGCGCCTCTAAGGAGATTTGACTTGCGGCTAAGCTGATCGATAGACTGATCACCTATCGATTCTTCTCCCCGTCGCCGAACGATCCCTCAACGTACCCTTCCCTGCGCACAAAGTTCCACGGAGCCTCGAAAACTTTGTGAGAGTGAATCAGAGTTCTTTCCGAGTCCTTAAACTAGGATTTAAGCGAAGTATTCCTGGAAACATTCCAGCCTACACCGCGACCATCTTCGGTGTAAGTAAACAATCTTAAACAACCATTAAGCGTCCGTGCCTAATTCTAGCGCGC
>NW_005841837.1:2816266-2818332 GCF_000455745.1 Alligator sinensis
TAATGCATAAGAATTTAAGTTTGAAAGCCCAGCTGCGTATGGCTGTTCGAGCGGTCAAAGAAGCGGCTGAGAAAAAGAATCCTGAAACACCACGCCAAGATGGCGCCGAGCAAGAGGGAGACCGTGTGGAAGAACCGGAAAAGAAGGGTGGAGCTTCGGAGGAACCCGCGAGAGTTCGGTCAGCGACCCCGCCCATCGATGCAGCGTCGTTTCTGGCGACCCCGCCCATCAACGCAGCGCCGTTTCTGACGACCACGCCTTCTTGCCGACGAAAGGGAGAATCAAGTGGAGGAGTGCATCCGCCCCTCCTGCCTGAAGCGATAACAGCAATAACTCCCACAGCAGTAGTTCAGCCTGTAACAACATCAACTCCCGAAAGAACAGCTTGTCCTATAGCCACGATCAACCCAGTAACTGATGTGCAAGATGGAGTTTGTGCCGCCACCAGTCACATTCGTGCTTGGACAGAGTTACAGGAGCTGTATAAAGAATCTGAAATGGAGTCTGACGAGGCTATAGTCTCATGGCTGGAACTCATGTCTATGGAGTGAGAGTAACCTTGTTCATCAGTTGTCCCAACTGCGTATCCTGATGGAGCCAAGATTATCCAGTGATCGGGAACATCGACACCCGACCGAGATTCAAGGCGCAAGACATCATGAATCCGACCTTCCATCATTGCCACAAAGAATACCAGAGGAGCGATACATGTTTGGATTTCTCCTACAGCGTTCTGGACTCAATAAGCTGATACTTCGGATTTTAGGGGACGCAGGCGAATGGCAACTGGCCTATGAGTTAGGTTTCCATTACCTAGAAGAATTAGACGACGGCTCCTCGATGATTTCATCTAGTTGAGTGTGCAAGAGAGGGTAGTTTAGAGTAGCAAACACTTGTATTATATAGAAATGATAGTATAGTTCCATGGAAATTTTGTAAATATGTTGAGATGCGTTAACTTATTTTTTTTGAGAGTTTTGTTTACAGATCTGGAATTCAGAGTGCGTGGTGAAGGGAAGCCCCAAGAAGGATAACATCATCGAAAGAAGTGAGAGCCTGAGCACGACTTCGCCATAACGCCCACTGAAGCCCTGATCGTGCAGTTTTTTTGTTATGAATCTGATTATGTGTATATGTATTTGTGTTGGTTATTATTTGATTCGATCCCTGGAGGACGAGCTTCTTATGTTAGCAAATTTTGTGTTTATTCGTTTTGTTCGACGACTCGTGATAAGAACTCTTAATTACTCGAATAACGAGCGTGCAGCATAATTCAGCTATGCCTTCAGCAAGGGGGGCCCCACTATTGGTCAGTTCTAAATTATTCCCACGTGGCGCCTAGCGATTGGCTTGCTAGCCGTATAAGAGGCTTGAGTGGTTTCTGCCCAAATCGGAGAACTTTGAGCACGCTGCAGAGTGCTTCTAAGGAGATTTGACTTGCGGCTAAGCTGATCGATAGACTGATCACCTATCGATTCTTCTCCCCGTCGCTGAACAATCCCTCGACGTACCCTTCCCTGCGCACAAAGTTCCATGGAGCCTCGAAAACTTTGTGTGAGTGAATCAGAGTTCTTTCCAAGTCCTTAAACTAGGATTTAAGCGAAGTATTCCTGGAAACGTTCCAGCCTACACCGCGACCATCTTCGGTGTAAGTAAACAATCTTAAACAACCGTTAAGAGTCCGTGCCTAATTCTAGCGCACTGCCTGCCTTCCCCGACCCGGCGTGTCCGGGCTGCTGGCCACAGCCCGCGGCGCAAAAAAAGGGCCTCGGATCGTTCCCGGCCCACACAGTTTCCAGGATTGCCATGCATAGAGTGGGAATGGATTGGAACGCCCAGTTTCCTTGAGTACCAGCCCCATGGTGTAAACATACCTGAAAATTTGCCTTTGTGTTGGCTTTCTATACAGAGGTGAACTGCATCTCAAGAGAGGAATCTGGATTCTCTCTGCTTCTTCTCTTTTCTATCTACAATGGAGCCTTTGAGAAAATGACCTAAACCAGAAGGAATAGTTGCTGCTTTCTTACACTCCCCCCCCCCCCCCCCCCCAACCCCTTTTTTTTCTC
>NW_005841837.1:2818363-2819856 GCF_000455745.1 Alligator sinensis
CCCCCCCCCATCCCAAACCTTCTGTTTCTTCAGTAACATTTTTCAGTAGGTAGCTATCAAATACTGTACCATGTCAAAGGGTGAGCTGATCTTTGCTGTGGCTGTTATGAGGTCAGCATTCAATTGTGTCAAGGGGCCAGAAGGGTGACAGCGTTGAAGTGAAAAAGGGAATCGTAGAGGAGGATATTCCTTATTTTATAGATTTCTTCTTTTCACTCCCCCTTCCCTCCCCACCCCAGGCCTTGGTCTCTTTGTTACTTAATTAGGTCCAAATGCTCCTTCTTTTCAGTCTTCTCAGGCCTTGAAACATAATGCCATCAACTGGCACTATGTCTTCTCTGTGACCTTTGCACTTCCTGACTGTAGCTTTGCTGCTGTTGGCTATCTTTAAGTCACAAACAACTGCAACTGTCACACAAACTTACATTGACTTTGTCACTCCCTTCACATGTCTGGAGATCTGCTTGCCACATTTCCTGCAGGCTTAACCAGGTGGAAATATGTTTTCATAAGGGACAGGAGAGAGAGGAAAGCAAACATTGGCCTTGGTGGAGCAGATAGGTTTGTTTGCTATTTTGAGCCTGTAGTCACCCTTTAGTACTGTGACTACGTCTGGGCAGTCAGTTTGTGGGTAGGTGAAGAAACATGGGGCGTGTCCAGATATGTGTGGATGTTTGGTTCCCTGGGAACAAGTAGCAGCGGTGCACCTTGAGCCACCACTTGTCCCCAGGGAGAGTGCACATGGTACATTGCCCCAGGTGAGGTAGGGGAGGCTGGGGCCAGCAATGGGCTAGCCCCAGTAGCCTCACTTGGAGCCCTGGAGCTGCAGCCATGGTGATTCTGCCACACAGAACTTGGCTGGCAGTGGAGCATGACTCTGAGTGGTCTGGCTCCACTTTTCAGCAGCGTGTGCATTGTTCTGGGTTTTCTTTTTCTTTTTTGACCCCTGGATATCCAGGGCACAGCACAAGCTCAGGCAGTGTGCCCTTGCAGTGCTGAGAACATTGGACTGTGCAGTATATGGCGCTGCAAATGGCCGCATTTGTCTGGACACACCCATAGTGTTCACAGCATGTCCAATTCACTGTGGCACAGGACAGAAAAGTGATTCTGCTTTCCCCTTCCTCCATTTTTTTTTTTTGAGGAGCCTTCAGCTCTTTCGTTATCTAGAATCTTGGAATCTACAGGGGAACTCTGTGACAGGGCTGATGCAAAAATAAATAATTCCTAAAGGATCGACCTTGGATGCTGCAGACTACTGGCAGATTGTTCCTCTGGGCCAGGGATAGACATTAAACATAAACCAGTTTAAGTGATCAGAAACTGATTTAAACCTGTAACAGAACAGATGTTCAGTGCACATAAACCAGTTTGAAAATGGCTGAAACCGGTTTGAGATAAACCTGGTTGAACATAGTATTAGATTTAACTGATTTGGCTCAAACCAGTTTATGCAATGTCTGTCCCAGACCCCTTGCTGGTTTAAGATAAAC
>NW_005841837.1:2819919-2859141 GCF_000455745.1 Alligator sinensis
ACAGCGGTGTGGGCCTTTCCCCTCTGCTCCCTGACTGCAGCTCGGCAGAGACTTGCAGGCACAGCAGCATCTGCTTGGCTTCTCCCTGCTAAATGGGGATTATTCCCCCCTCCCCTCTGCCTTATGCAGACACCTCAGCATTACCTAGCAGACCACATGCTGGCTACAGTGTATGCTGTGGGAGATGACCAAGGCAGACAGGCTTTTTGGAGCTAATCAACAGGTAGCTTAATGTTCTTTCTTGGAAAAGCTGTTTAAGAAGAGCTGTTTGCTTCCCCCACCCCTCACCACTCCCTGATTAAACAGGAATTCCCCCCTCCCCTCTGCCTTGCCAAGCAGTGTCTGTGTATTACCTACCAGACCACATGTTGGCTATGGTCTGTGCTGAATCAACAGGCAGAATCAACAGATAGCTGGTAATGTCCCTCAGTTGTTTTCTTAATGGGGTGATAAACACAGAGTTAGGACATGATAAACACTGTTACCAATACCCTGCTGGGCTAATCAGCATCCTGCTGGCCATGCCCCCCGCCACTCAGCTCAGTACTGTGGAAGGGAAAGGAAGGCTGCACTAGCACGCCCCCCCCACAGCTTCTAGCCTGAGCCACTGCAGGCATGTGCCTGCATGTCTGGGATGTCTGTGCAGTTACAAAGTAATTTAACCTAGCCAGGTTAGACTAACCTGCAAAGATTGAATCAATTTAGGCTCAGGCTTTTTGAATGTCTGTCCCTGCCTGGTGTTTGTACAGTGTGACAATCGCTTCTTGGCCTTTTGGCTTAGATCAAGTGTGTATTACAAAATAACTGGAAAATGCGTGGTTTACAGTTCAACCTCTAATTGTTGAGTGAGAGAGATGAGAGAGGACATTCAGAAGGGTTGAAGGGTTTCTCTAACAGGAGATAGGTTATTCCCTGTCTTGTTGCTTTAGATGAGCTTGTTCCTTACTTCATTTCTGGGGTTCTGCAAAGACTTTGCTTCAGAGCATGGCATGAGTTTGTGACTTGCTAGTCTGAAGCTCATGCTGGTAGACAGATACCACCTACCTCAGGCAGGGCTGACGTGTAGGGGGTACACTCAGGTGCATGTGCACCCCCTGAGTGTGGTGGTGCACCCCCAACATAAAGGCGTTGCTGACAGTGTTGGCAGTGCCTGTGGGCGGTCGCCACTTGCTACCCTTCTGCCAACACTGCTGGCGGTGTCTGTGGGTGGTCTGCGATCCTGGCGGCACTGGCTGTGGGAGGTCACTGACCTTAGGTCAGCGCTTGCCACCCCCTCATCCCCCCCGCCGCTGACAGCGCCAGCGGTGTTTACAGAAGCTCTCCTGCTTATCACCGCTGCTCCTGCTGCCACCGCCGTGCTCCTGCCACTGCTGTGCCCCCCCAGCTGCCGAGGGCATGAATTGTTCATGACCTCAGGGGTGGCCAACCTGCAGCATATGTGTCATAAGGCAGCTTCTGCATATGGCATGCTACACATCAGGGTGGGGACAGACAACACAGCAGCACACAGGGCAAATAGCAGAAGGCACAGCAAGAGATCCGGCAGGGAGTTCAGGGCAGAAATCAGAGTAGCAGATCAGGCAGTGGATTTTATGGGTAGCACTTGGGGAAGGTGCAGGGCTAATTTGTGGCATACCTGCTGAAAAGGTTGGCACCCAGTGACATAAGGAGATGCCTTTTGATCATAAGGAGATGCCAAACTACTTCACAGTAGGTGCCCAACCCTTGTGTCAAAACCCCTGAGTAAACAGTTTTGTGTAAATAATTTATCTTGGGGCTAGAGTCAAGGGAGACTACCCCACATTCCAGCAATGCTGCAGTTATTGCTGTAGCACAGGGGTTGGCAATGAATTTCAGTGGTGGGCTGGAATAACCCATCCCTGGTCTGAGGTGGGCTGCACTAGGAACTGGGAAACTGGCTGGCTCAGCTGGTTCTTCCTGTTGCTTGTCTGTGCTGTGGTGTAGCACAGTGCAGGCAGAGCTCTCCCTCCACTGAAGCCTCCGGTGCAGACTGTGGCCAGAGTCCCTGCTGCTGAATGCCATTGAAGTCACAGCTCTGTGGGCCAGATCCAAGGGTTGTAGGTTGTCGACTCCCTGCTGGAGCATATGGGCTGTAGAATTAATCTTAGACACAAGGCAGTTTTTGCAAGCAGATCCTTGCGGTCCCAGATATGCTGACTGACCCCATGCCTTTATGACTTTGTAGCATTGTGGGTCAAGCCTTGATGGAGCAGTGCTCCACAGCATATAAAGTGCTAAGTCAGTTCAACTTCTGGGGGTCAGCAGGCTATGTCTAAGGGGTCACAAAAGATTACTATGATCAATCAAAAGTATGGGAGTACCACACTTACAATTCAGAGGGGCCCACACCTCCATTTGAAATTTTTTAGGGGTCTGCAAATGAAAAAAGTTTTGAAAACTACTGTTCTAAGTCTTTCAAAGAGAGATTATAATCTTTTACCATGAGGCTGTAAAGCCTGTTTGTCCAGGGAAGGAAAGGGCAGGATTTATTCCATGATGCCAGTTCTCATTATACATGCAAAACGTCCAGGGGCATAATGTGCAGTAACCCTCGATGTGGTTGTAGTGGGATCACAGAAACTCCCTGGAAGATTCTGCTCCTCCAGGTCCTTAGTGTATAGTACTCAAGGAAATTCTAGGGGTACCCTAACTATTACACTAAGGATTATATTTCTTTATAGTCTTTTTTTTTGTGGTGGTTAGCAGTGTAGACATGCTAACACTGGGCCAGAATGAAAGAGAGGGAGAGGGATTGATTCTATAGGGTATAGATTATGGCACTCATCTACAATGTCAAAGGTATAGGAACTTGACTTGGGCTTGGGTCCTCATGTCTCACCCAAATGCCATGACCTCTGGGCTACAAAATCAGCCTCTTTCTATGGATCTATTAATACCAACTTACTTCCATAGACTGGAATAGCTTCAGTGGGAGGTAGAGATGAAGACTGAGGCACTCACTCTGTCTCTTTCTGTCTCTCTCTTTGTCTCTTTCTCTCTCCCAAACCCGTTCTTTCTCATGTGCACACACACACACCTGAGAGCAATAAGATAGTGGTTAGGGCACTTGCCTTTTGAGGTAAGTGTAGAGAATCAACATTCAAGTCCACACTGTGAATCAGGCAAAGGAGAAACCTGGACCCAAGTCCCTCTTTTCTGAGGGGACTGCCCTAAGCACTAGGATGCTGGCCATTTATTCCAGTGATCAAAACTTCTGTCCTAGACCCAAGAAAGCATGTCTCAGCAAAACCTTTGTTAAAACTGACACATTCCTGTGAAAAGTTCTGATACTGATGAATTGGCATTTTCTGATGAAAGACCATTATGTTGAAAAATTCCTGACCAGCTCTAGAGTTTACTCAGTGTCATGTGAATACTCATGCAATAATGACATAGTTGTGTCCTGCACTGTCACATGTCAATGATTTGATTTTAAGATCTCCCAGTAATCTGGGAGGACAATTCGTGTATATGTCCCCATACGTTATAGCAGCAATTTTGGCATGAAGAAAATATCACTTTCGTTCTCTTGAGACAACCCATCTGTAGCCTTCCTATGAACCTTTCTGATGCTTTTATAAACAATTGGGCTAGAAACTTGGTGAGCAACACATTATGGTACACTAAACTTAAGTGGTTCTTGTCTGTCATTCTACATTAATGAGATTTCATGCTTGGAATTGTTCTATGTGGTCTCCAAGGAAGTTCATGTATATTCTGTTTGTTTTTTCCCCACACAGGTCCCATGTCTCAAGCATGGACGTTTCAGAAAGAATAGCACCTCACTGCAGATCTCTGACATGGCAAGTGCCTCCACAGAGTTGCACAAGTATTATAACATGGGTATTTTCTAGTTGCCTGTGATGTGTTTCTGACAAGAGCTTACTGATCTTCTTGCAAGAAGCTAAAAAAGCTCGCTTTCTCATGCATCTGGTTTTGTGGTGTAGGTATATTTGTGTGTGCTGATTGTCATGAGATAAATAAAATAATCTGTGAATTGGCGCTAAAGAAATACTAAAACTAAATTCTTCTCTGGCTGTACATATGCAATTTCTGTTGAGCCAATGGGACCCGTGTACCTGTGTCTGAGAAATGAATTTGGTCTCCAGTCTGCAGTGTGGATTTAGCTTTAGCTAAATCCAGTGTGGATTTAGCTTTAGCTAAATCATCCCATGGCCATATTTAAATGCATAGGGGTTTAATACGTGTGACACTGGCATTTTAATTAAAGCGGCTCTTTGGGAATCACTCTAATTAAACTGCCCCCTGCCTCCCACGCACACACTCCTGAGCACATATATAGGTACCCTAAGAGCCTTAAAGTTATGCCACTTCAGGCAAGGTTTATCTTTGAGCTGTTCTACCTGGCTTGAGCTAGGTTACTGTTGGTTTGTTCCGCTGAGATAAAGTGACTATTTGCAGTCATCCAGAATCCAAGGATACATGGCTCCCAGCCCTTCTACCCCTGACAAACTTTTACCCTGTCAAGCTCTACTTTCAAGAGGGTGGCAGTGGTCTCAAGCCAACACCCTCACCCACCCCTGGCGGGTATGACCCTAGCACATGTGGCACCATGCTCCAAGGACCAGCTCCAAGGACCCCAGGAGATCCAATCTGGACCTCGGGGGTGGAGGGGGTGGTAAGGGGGCCTTCTCTCAAAGGGCTGAACCTTTGCCCCACATCTGGGCAACTTTCTCCTAGCCAGGAGAATTTGGGGGAAGGTGGGAAAGGGCTGCCTAGTGCCAAGGACAGCAAAAGTATGGAACTCAGGAAGCCATTCTTTTCTGAGGTCCATGCTCTTGCCATGTTTAACCCCCAGGGCTTCAATCCCAGAGGAGGGATTATGTCCTGGCTAGGCCCCTGCTCACCAGGCCGTCTAGTGTCAAGTCACAGTTCTGCAGGTCAAAGATGGCATTAAGCCATAACCTGTGACTACTCTGCAACTATTCTAACTTGAACACTGCCTAACATTTCACGAGTTTAGAATGGTTCAAAGGTAACCTGTAAAAGACTGTTATGTGACCTAGTGTACCTTCAGCTAACTCCAGCAGTTTTTTCTGTTGTTGTTGTTGCTTTTTGGTTGCTGTGTGAAGTGCCTTTCAGCGGAAACCCTTACTCAGCCTGGCTTTTATTGTGAGTGAAGCCTCTGAACCATGACAGCTATTGTTAGCAGTTTCAGTCCAGCCTTAGTTGCATTTTTTTGTTATTGTTTTAAGAACTGAGCCAACCAAAGATGACCTGTCTTCAACTGTCATCTACAGACAAACTTCAGCTACACATTAGTCCCAGATGTTGAACTGAGTGGCTCTCTTAGACATTCCACCTCTGCAGTGTTACTTGTAGATTGACAGAGAATAACAACTTGTATAAAAAATCCTCCATGGACAACAGCTAATGTTTAGTGTAAATGTATCTAAACATGTTGGTATATGGACCTTGCCTAAGTGACCCCAGAACTCCTCAGCTCCCCAAAATAAATAGAACTGTTTTAAAAGCATTTAAAAATATTTTCAGGCATATTAGTTGCCTTTGTTTTGTTATTTCTTCTCTAAGTCTCACTTTTCATTAAGTACAATTGATGGCATCTTTTTAATTTAGCTTTTTTCCCCTCCCTGGGCTGACATGGCATAATGAGATGGAATGTGAAGAATAAGAGAACACGTAATGCCAGCATGGTTGGGAGTGGATACATTTTTGAAGTTGCCTAACCTTTCCCGTTTCATAGAGAAGTAAGACTGGAAGGGACCTCAAGAGATCATCTGGGGATTGAATCTGTGACCTTTGTATTGTTAGCACCATGCTACTGTAACATCCTTTATTAGTTGTTTATGACTTTGCCAAACTTAAACTATTTGATCTGAAATTTGTCCATATTCCATATCAAGTTGACTTTTTTCTTTTTTCTTTTCACTCACAATGGTTCAGTCATATATGACAATGAGAGTAGAGAAAATGAACTGGCCCAATTAAAAGAAGGAAAAAAGAAAGCTAATTAACTTTTCAAAGAAAAGTTCTAATGTTCCTGTGCTTAAGAGCATGGGCTTGTAATCATGTAGGGGAAAGCACCTTTTGGCTAAGGAGAAGGCTTTGAAAAATTGATGGTCACTCATGCTCAATAGCAATGTAGACTTTGGCAGCTAGTATCTGTGAAGTTTCCTCTATGGTGGGCATGCTCCATCCCTTCAGAGTTCTGACTGGTGCCCACCTGGTCTATAGTCATCCTCATGTAGTGACTGGCCCCTAGCACTCTTGGTATTCTCAGCTGTGTATTGACTAGGCAATGAGCACACAATTATTGACCCCCTGCAACAGGAGTGGTGCTTATGACTTGCTTCTGGTCACCCAGCAATTTTAGAACTGAATTCTCCAAGGCACCATTCAAATGTTTTAATCTCTCTTTAAAAAGCAAATTATTGTAATCTTATTCTTGTCATCCCAAAATGACATATTTCCCATGACCTTAGGTCAGAAATGACTGTCACATTTTGTCTGACGTTTTCCAGAAAAAAATAAACCTAAGGCAGGGAAACACTTTTGGAAAATATCAGCCCCAATGGTACATGTTTGGCAAAGTTACAAGCAACTGAAAATCAGATCTTACGCAATTGAAATAGGTCACATTAGCGCCCCCACCTTGTTATACTTGTTCATAAATATGTAGCCTTGTATGCATTCAGCCTGAATATATGGTGTATAACACTGCTATATAAAATATATATGCAATTATAATTACACATGTATTAAAAACAAGACCAGTTCCAAAGCTTGAGCTGAAAAGCATTTGCCAGTAATAAGTCATTCTTAGAAGTTTTAGGGTCTTCTGATGGCCTATTTCTGGAAATTATCTGCTAGCATAGCTACAGATAGCATCACTCAGTGCTTTTCTCCAAACATCCTATTTGTCCAGGGATAGCTGAATTTTGCAAAACTGCAAGGGGGGGGGGGAGGGAGGAGTCAACTCTGATTTTCTTTTAAACCTCTTACTGCTCTGTCCTGCTGCTGTGGCTGCTTTGGATGGACTCCAAACCATTGACTCTTCCTTCAAGTACACCGTTAATATGCTATTATGTTAAGCAGGCTGATAGAGTAAAATGGAAATGAACATGTGCAAAAGTCATTTAGGTCAAATGAAGTAACATGCTTTGAAAATATTAGCCAAAATTTTAGCATAAGCCTTTGATGAGGTTGAGAAATCTGCTGTTGAACAGGAGCATAGAATTAGCCCTTGTACAGCCCATGTTTAGAACCTTATTATGCTACTTAATTCTATGGTTCCCTGAGGGGTACTTACAACTGAATTAAAGGGCGTCTTGTGAATGTTCTGGACACTGATTACAGGACCACAGACTGAAGCTGAAGACTGTTCTACAGCCGCTAAGTATGCTAGTAGAGAGACCCCTTAATTCAATTAGATGTACCTCCTGGGGTCTAGGTAATTATAATATAAAGCCATTTTATATTTATCCAAGGCAAGAATTAGAGCTGGGGTGTGCTTTCTCATTCTCTCTCTCTCTCTCTCTCTCTCGATGTAAAGAAGATATTTTTAGTGTTTCAAAATTTAGCAGTTCACCTGGCACAATTGCCCAGTCAGGATGCTCCTGGCTTTGCTAGGGTTGTCATGCCTCTTACAAGCCTAGCTCTGAAGGACATTCAAAACATCCTGAAAACCTTTGTAGTCAATGCAGCCTTCTCGTGTTGAAGAACATCAGTGATGAAGTGTGAGAGCATGCAGGTCTACCCTTCCAGGAGTGTTTACTTAGAGTGCAACTCACTGCCTGCAGCAGGACATGGGCCAGTTACTTTCCATCCCACCTTGATGATGTTGGCATATGTAGCTCTTAACAGGGCTCAGAGGGGCTGGACATCCCTAAGTGATTTATAATATGATACACACCACTATACACAGGGGATATTGGTGATGGTTGCTTCAGTACATATTTCTCTTTTTGGAGTTTAGTACATGAGGACAAGATATTGAGCTTGTAAAGCTGGTGTCACTCCATTTACTTCAAAGGACCGGTGCCAGTTTACATCCGCTATGAGGATCAGCTGTTTGAAATATAAAATATAAATGAGCTCTTTGAAACTGGGATATAAACTATGACTCATATACTATGACTAGTGGTGCATTGTTACTGAATTAGCAGGCTTTACTTGAGATGGTTATTGTTACACTCAGGACCACAGGGAGTGTTGGATTGGATGGTTGCATCTACTGAAAAGTCCAGTTTGCATGGACTTTTTTGCATTTGAAGGTATCTAGACTGGCATAATCACCAAACTGCTCCTTATTACTTCAACCCCCACCCCCCAAAAAAGAACCTCAAAACAAACTCAAACAACCAAACAAAAACCCTTAAAGCAGCCCCAAGTTGTCCCATGTTAATTTGTCTTCCATAGGCCCATGGCCAGATCCTTAGCTGATACAAACCCTGATAGCTGCAGTTAGTTTATGCAACCTGAAGTTAATAGAGTTTTGCTGAGTGAGACCAGCTAAGAATTGATCCATGTTTTATGCTGTAGCTTACTACATGCACATCTTGATCTTGCAGTGGTTGCAAATACAATCAAAGTTGGTGAAGTACTGTATGGGCACATCTGCATGCTACACATCTACACTATTCGCACAGTAGCCGAATAATACTGCTCAGTAACGTATCAAAACACCAACAGTGCTAATATGCTGCTGCACAGTATTATTAGGCTACTACTTAAAAGGCATTTACCAGCACCACTGTGCAATAATTCCAGTTACTGCAGTTATTTAGTACTTGTATAATAAATAAAAGCACAGTAACCGCTGCACAGTAGTGTCTCGTGTACATGCACCGTATATGTAGCACGAGACAAAGTCCCAGTAAAGATTGTAAAGTACATCTCAGACAAAGGTTATTGGAGGTCCGAGAGAATCACATAATAGTATTTAGTCCTTGGGTATGGACAAAGCACACTGGTATTCTCTAAGCACTCCTGCTCTTAATTCCCAGTGGGTGTGTCTACATGAATTTTACTGCTGAGTAGACTAATTAGCTTTGCAGTAAGTCTTGTGACTACACGTGTGACTACACAGGAAACTAATTAACTCCTTAGCAGGTTATGCTGCAGTCTTTTATTCTGCAGCACCACATGGGTAGACGCTGATGTGGCTGGCTGGGGCACAAGGGTGCTTCAGTGCAGGAGCTGCCTGCTGGCTAGCCCCACACTGGAGCACCCTCATGCCCCAGCCAGCCCTCTGCAACATGTTGAGCTGCGGGGAGCAGAAAGGGGTCCCTTGCCAGTGGGGACTGCTCCAAACTGGCTCAGTATGCTGTGGTCCCAGGTGCACATGTAAATGTGGAGCCCAGGATCAATGAACTCTGGTGGGATAAGCGCCAGAATGCATTGCTTTGCCTTAATAGCATATATAGATACACCCAATATGTATTGGGAATTAAAGAGTAAACACTTGAATGGGAGGCAAGCAGGGATGGTGCATCAATGGTACATCAGGATCCAGCAGACAGGATTATTATGGATCCAATTCTATGTATGGAACTATATTGTGTGCAGGTCCACAGTCTGAATTATAGGAAGGATGTAGAGAAACTGGAGAAGATCCAGAGATGAGCGGCAAAGATTGCAAAGGGGTTGGAACACGTGGCGTTTGAGGAAAGGTTGAGATAGCCAGGTAGGTTTACTTTGAAGGGAAGGAGTTCAAGGAGGAATGACGGTAGTTTTCAAATATTTGAAAGGTTACCATAAAGAAGAGGGGGAGCAACCGCTCTCCCTTGCCACAGAGGGAGGAACACGTTTAAACTATTTTAGATGAAATCTCAGAAAAATGTCCTAGCTGTCAGAACAGCAGGATAAGGGAACAAGCTGCCCAGGGAAGTCACAGAATATCATTCACTGTAGGTTTTCAAGATGTTGGGTAAGCATTTGACAGGGATGATTTGGGAAGATCACCCTTTGGGAAGATCACCCTTTGGGAAGATCACCCTTCGTGCTGGGGATTGAACTAGATGACCCTTCCAAACCTGTAATTCTGGCATCTCTAATTTCAATGGGGCTGGTCAAACAGTAAGATAATACTCACCCTGACTCAAGATGGCAAAAACACATTTTATGATTAGGGAGAGCAAGGTGTGGATTTATAAAAGATTGGAGTTTATACATTTGACTCGGAACTGTTGCTCCTAAGAACTACTTCTTGAATAAATAATAGAACTGTAGCAAGAACCAGGACCAGAAAACAAACAATGCACTGCATCCTTGCTCATAAGATCAAAAGATTCAAAATGGCTTTCTTTCCTGTAACACTTTCAGATACCAGTGCAATGCTTCATCTGTTACTGAACCAGCTTTTCCTAAGAGCCTGGCCATAATACGGGCTGCCAGTCCTAAATGACAGACCCAACAGAATTCTCCAATCTTCATCCCTGGGAAGAAATAGCACAAGGGGGATGATAATCCATGGAAACTGATCAGCAAATTAGAAGGAAAAGAAGTAACTCTGATGATTTCTTACACTCCTGAATTTCAAAAGTAACTTTTCAGCTATGACTAGCTGAATGGCAGTCCTTTGGTTAGAAAGGAGTGCCCGTAGCAGGGTTCACCCTAAGGATCACAGTAGACTTTGTTTTATTTTCCTCTGTGGGCCTGTGTGTTGTGAAATTGGTAACTGGATGAAATTTCCCTATTGCCTTCAGCATGAACACAGCACGTGTAGTCAAAGAAGTGTGCATGAATACATTCAACTCAGGGAAATAGTTTCCATTCTTGAAAGAAATTATCTGCATTTTTGTGGTACTGGCAGATTTTCCAGGAGAAAAGCATTTTTCATTATTTCTTTCTTTCTTTTTTTTTTTCTAAATCAAATTTCTAAAAAATGGATGCCCATATCATAGCCAAATATACACAGACAAGATGGCTTGTTTTGTGCACAGATTGTCTGTCCACATACACATTTGTCCATTTGATACACAAAGAAAACTATTCGAATGTGAAACTTTTCAGGGGAAATTTTTAGAGGTTGGCTTGTAAAATCTGACTTTTTAACAGACTGAAGTAATGAATGAATTTTTCCAAAGAGTCAGCATTAGGCCTGTGAACTCATTAAATGCCTTTTTATTCCTTAAAATAGAGCTGAAATGGTATCCAAGGGTAACATAGACTTTTTCTATTGTCCTGCCCAGGGATGAGTTCCACCCTATACAATTTAACTGACTGGGCAGTCACTACCAGGGCTTTCAAATTAGCCCCAGGCCACTGGACTCAGACCATGTAGACTCTTCCCCTGGGCCAGATCTGTGAGGCCAGCAGCAGCTGTGGTGAGTCAAGCAGTAGTGGCACAGGTCTGGGAGCAGGGGCACAGTTTGAGTAGTGGTGGCTAAGATCTTGGGGCAGCAGCACAGGTTGGGCAGTGGGAGGGTGAGTGAGGGGTGTACCAACTCAACTTTGCTTTTGCCCCTGTTGCTGATGGCCACGTCCATCAGGACCCAGGGACCCCAAATTTTGCAGCAGGTTACACCCCACTAGCTTTGCCCACCCAACTTCTGGTAGCCCACCAGACTACTGACAGGCCAGATGGAATGGTTCTACAGGCCAGATGTGGCCTGTGGGCTGTATGTCTGACACCCCGGCTTTGCGCTCAACAGCATTTCTCTGTAACACAATAATTCTTGAATGCCACATCTAGCAAATCCCTCAAGCTAAGGGAGCAGTCCAGGTGTTAATGGGAACCATTCTAATGATTCTGGGGGAAATGTGACAAGCCTGATTTCCAGGAGCCAAGCCCACAGAGTGTGCATTTAGTGCTGCAGGCAGAAGAAGCTCTTGGGTGCCCCCCTGCTATTCTTTCACCCATCACAGACAGCAGTTTAATACACCACTCACTCTCCTTGGGAAGTACAACATGGCCCATGTTGAGAATGAGTGAGTGACTGTCAGGTTAAATGTAGTTTTAATATAAATTAATGCATGGGCCAAGTGAACAGCTTGTAACAAAGCTTTTTTCTCTAGCAATAGCCATATATCCAAAAGAAGGGAAGGAAGAAAGTTGAATGCAACTTTAGTTTAGAAGAAAGTTGAATGCAATCATAAGAGCCTTGTTGCAACAGAATTAGGTATTAGTCTGATGTGAAAGTCATAAGCAGTATTTCATAGAATTAAAACTCATTTCTTTCAGTCCTTTGGAAGTTGCTCTGGTAAGACAATTGGCAAGGAAGTGGCTTTTGATAATATTTCAGTGCCGATTACTTTGTAGATGGAAAGGGAATGGAGGGCTGCCAACCTTTATATTAGGTGTTTTTCTTAGAGATCCTATTCTTGAAGCAAGGGGTGTTTCTACTTTTACTTAAAAGAAAAAGTATGTTTGTGGCCAGTATGGGCATAGAAAAGAGTTGGAAAGAATGAACCCTAAAGGCCCCCAAAGCAAACAACAAATAAATTAATCCAATGAGAAATTGATTATGTATATTATATATTACATGTACAATGTATTGTATTGTACTGTATACATACAAACACTGTATTTTGTAATTACTCTCATGAGGGGCCTGACATATGAGTTTTTAACACTGATAATGCATCTTGGCAATGCATTCTTATATCTCCTTAGAGAAATCAAGGCATCCTTAGGGATGGTTTGTGTGGATGCCTGTTTTGAGGGAATCAGAAATGAAGGTGATGTTCAGCTGCTGTATAAGAGGGCTTGGAGGTACCAAAGCAAATATTACAGTACTTCAGTAGATTTTGAAACAATGACACAAAATAGTGAAGGAACCTTTCGTGCTTATTATGGTGGAGCAAGAGTATTTGGACTCCTCACTGATTAGAGGTCATCCAATGATCTTTTTCTGCTTAGCAGGAGCCCATAATACTGGAAGGAGCATGTCCAAGTTGGCACAATGTAGATATAATAGTATGTGCAACCTTATAATTATAATTAGATGAAATGCAAACTAGATCATTTCATAATGATCTGTATCATCTGTAATCATCTCAAATGCATGTCATTTGGAATGTGTTGATTGACAGGTTGTTTGGGTAGTCAATAATTAAAGACAGTAGCGATATATTTTGATTGATATCTAGAACACTACATTCGGCACATCCTCACCTTAAATACGAGTCCAGATCTTCAGCTGGGGTAAATCAACTTAGTGCTTCTGATGTTGGTGTAACTGCCTGATTCACACCAGTAATGATTTGGCCCATAGCATTCAGCTTTGGTCACTTTATCTGAAAGAGAAAGCAGAAAATGGTAAAATCCAGAGAAAGGCAATGACAAAAAGGTTACATTAGTGGATCATAATTAGGAGATCAGGGGTGGGGGCTTTGTCTCTAGTCCATTGATTTGGAAAGGAGAAAAACATGAAGACAGAACTGGGAGAGTCTATGAGCCATCCCTCTTTGTAAGTAAAGCCACATTGACTTTAATGGAGCTATGCCCACTCACACCAGCAAAGATCTGGCCCAGAGTGGTCACCATAAATCACTTTGCACTTGCTAAATATTTCCACTAAGTAGTATCATTGGAGATGCCTCCATTATTTCTCAAGTGAATGATGAATGTTGGCATGTCAATGTCAATTGCTGTATATGGAACAATAAATGGCATACAGAAGGATAACGCAAGTGGATAAATGTACCATTCTGCCTTCAGAACAACAGCAAGGAAGCTCTTGATGCAAATTAAAATTCAGTGAACTGAAAATGGATAACTAGAAATACACTGTTATCAAATAGACAATCTTTGAAAGACGGAAATTATTTCAGCCAATATTGGACACAAGCTTGAAGGATTAAGCATTTATAGGAAAATAACTGGTCTGGTTTTTGGACTGGCCCATGACACTTCCTCTATATTAGATCTCTATTACAATGGGCATGTAAATTAGACAATGTGTACACATACGGAAGGTTTCAGGTGACATTGAATGATTTCCAACTACATCCCTTTGTTCTAGGAAAAGCAGAAGAAATTCTCTGCCTGGATAGTGTTTGTAGCTGCTAGAATCATCCTGTATGGTAGAATCACTTTGGGGTTGCTTTAAATCAGTTGTGCCAAAGGTATGGGCTTGATGAGAGACTTGTTTCAGTGTCTGTGGGGCAAGCAATGTCTTTCTTACTCCCTGTGGCTCCCTTAGCCAACAAAGCAGTTCAAGTAGTTAATGCTGCTATCATTTGTCCAGAGCCAGCCCAGGGACTGAGTGACTTCAACACCTCTAACTTAGGCTGTTATCTGAGCTGGTTTGTCATTGGGGAGTGTTAGTGGTGATGTACTCCCTTTCCTTGGGTCCTGAAACAAACATTGGTATCTGTTATGTTCAATACACTATCAAAGGTAATATTACAGGGGCTGTTTGATTTTAATGGTTTGCCATATAACTTGCTTATCAAGTAGGATTTATGAAGATATTGTCCCCAATGTACACAATAGTGTGTTGTGGATGGAGAGAAGAAATGATTGGGGAAGGTGACATCTCTCTTCTGTTACAGGACACTGGATTAAATGGACTGTTGGTTTGTTCTGGTATGGCAGTTTCTGTGCGTCTGCATAACAGTGAATTTTAAACCAAACAGCATCTGTTTTATTTGCAGATTCCAAACCTGTCCACAGACTGTTCCTTTCCTCCACTCTTGCAGTCATCATGCCATGTATGTGCTATTTTTTTAGTGTTGAACCTCACCTGTCACTTTCATCTGCTAACAAGGCTTCCATAACAAGCAACGGAGTGTTGTGGAAACTGCATATATTACCTCTTCCTTCCACTGTCATTCCTCCTCCTAACTGCTCTTATCAGGGAGAGTGCTCAGTCTGATTTTACATCTTTTTTCCCCTTTCTTATTAATTTTTTTTCTACCAAATGAAATATTCTTTTTCCTGCACCACCATGCATCCTTCCATTTCAGTAGATGAAATCACACATCTCCTGACAGGTCTTTTAACCCTTTCAAGTGGCCTACACAGGTTCCCAAATGTTACCACTTGGGCTTTGCATGTGGCTGTGAATGAGAGACAGAAGTAGACACTGCATGGGTGAAATCTAGCAAAAAAGAAATTGTTTAGCCAGACGGGACCCCAGCCTAAGATTTGGCTCTGGTGGTGGTGGTTTTTCTGTAATAATAAAATTATTATTTTTTCTCCTGTTTAGTCATATTATTAATGCTGTTATTCTTGTTGTTATTGCTAGCATAATTATTACCCACCTTAATCTTTATTGGGTGAAATTTTGGCTTTCTTTTGCACTGGTGCAAATTTGGAACAAGTTATAGAGATCTGAGTCATGTTACTTTGGGTTTATACAAATGTAAGTGAGAAGTTGATTAGCTCCATTGCATGTACATAGCCTGATCCAAAATCCAATGAAGACAATAAGAGTGTTACTACTGGCTTTTTGGTTCAGATCTAGAGTGACAAAGTGGGCACTAAACACTTGATGGATATGGAAGAAGATAGGTCCTAGCCCTGAAGACATTTAGATGCTGATGGCCTAGTCTCATTAAGTTTTTATTTTTTTAATTTTGTTTCAAGGGCAAGATCAGTTACAAATTCTGTTGGGCAAAGCCAAATAGTCAAGTTCCAAATTTCAACTGAGCAGAGATCAATCATTCAACTCTGTATGACTCCACCACCGGGCAAGTATCCTTCCTTTCAGACCCATCGGTTTGGGGCTTTGGATGCTCCCTAAATCCATGGCAGGCATCCTACATGCAAGTGTGACAGGGTACTGTTTGTGCCTGCCACTTTAAGATCAGGGCCAAACAGCCAGCAGGTGCTTGATTGCGGCAGCCATTTTTAGATCCCTGGCTGCCTATATAAATAGTTCAGTTCCCTGCTGGTTGGCCAGGCAGCAACATTTCCTGGCTGTGAGGCTTTATGTTCATCCTGGAGGTAAGGGAGGAGCTGTAGGGGATGGCTAGGAGGCTTCTGGTCCTGGGCACGACCTAAAACTACACCCTGCCGGGAGTGGGTGGCTTGATGGGTCTCTCAATGGCACGGGAACCCCCAGGAAATGCTAGGCCAGTTACCACCCTGGTGAAAGGAGGGTCAGGGTGCCTTAACCCCAGCCCCCACAACTGGGTGGGTCACCTGCTACTAGGGCCAAGAGGGCAGACCCTAGGAGAAAGAATGGGGCTAGAGACTCAGACCTGATAGAGAGTACCCTTAACTGGTCAATACTGGGGCCAGAACCAGAATGGTCAAAAGGGCCAGGGGCCCACTGCAAGGGACGCTCAGAGCTAAGAGGGCCTGGGGTTTCCGACTGGCCTTGGAGGTGAGGCCAGGGCCTGTACTGCGAAAGGTCCTGGGGGAACCACACCTGAGAGGGGAAAATAGTTTCAGGGAGCTGGATAACATGAATGAAGGCAGGGTAGGCTGCTGGAATGGAGGGATCTTAGAGGGGTCCTGATTGGAGAAGTCTGGGGCCCAGCGTGGGGGGCGGTGATTGTAAGAAGTATGGATGCCATCTGCGAGGCATGGGCTGCCGTGTAGGAGAGGTACAGAGCCACAGATAGTGCCCGCTGGCATTGGGCAAGAAAATGGGCAGCCTCCCGCCTAATTAAGATAATTCATTAACAGCAAGGCATGGCAGGCAAGAAGGCGGGTGGTTGGCCCAGAAACAGGTGGGTGGGGCATAGGCAAAATCAGCCCGAGAAGGCCCCTCCCCCCCGTTACAGCAAGCCACAAACCCAGAGGCCTTGGGGTTTGGATGCCCCCTAGTCTTGCTTGCTCCAACCAGCTGAGGAGCAAGCCACAGAAAAGTGAGACTGCAGTCCCCCATTACCACAGAATTGTGCAATTGAGTTTCCTGCATTTGAGGATGCTCATGGAGGTCAGCCCGCCTGAAATGCAAGAGATAGGCCTCACCCTGTGACAGGGGCGAGCAATTATTTTGGGTGGAGGACTGCTTATGAAGTTTTGGAAAGCTGTTCAGGGCCACAAGGGTAGCCCTGCACCTTGACTGGTGTCCCGCTCCCCTGGTTGCCATCTTGGGACTGGAAGTCTCACCCCCTAACCTGTGACCTTTGCAACCAGAAGTCCCTCCTTTTGCTCCTCCCCACCCGAAAGTACTCCTTTCAGGAAAGGTTTTCCTTCTTGGAACCAGAAGAATACCAAATTATATTCTAAAAATCAAACATCTATGACAACATTCATTAATTTGATTTCAAAAAATATTTTTGTCCTGATTTACATGTGTTTGTGTAGAGTACATAGAAGGGATTGTATAATAGCTTAAAGCGAATTGTGGGTGGGTGGGTATAGGTTTGTGGGGGGCTGTAGGTGTGTGCATATGTGGGGTGTGGGGGAGTGTGTGGTGTTTGTGGGGGGATGGATAGGCATGGAGGGTGTGTGTGTGTGGATATGGGGTTGGGTGTGGGGTTGGGTGTGGGGTTGGGTGTGGGGTGTGGGGTTGGGTATGGGGTTGGGTGTGGGTGGGTATGGGGCTTGTGGGGGGTTGTGAGTGTGTGGCAGGCAGAGCCCCTGCCAATGCTCCTCCAACCCTGGACTCTGCACTTCTGCTGCTCCTGGCCCCAGGGCACTGGCATGGCTCTGTGCTCCCACCATTTCCTCCTCTATTTGCCACTGCTGCCCCATCCCTCCATCCTGCTTGCCACTCCAGCATCACATCCCAGCTGCACGGCCAAGACCGCAGGATGCAGCAGGAAGTGGACCAGCCTAGCCCACACTGCATGGAGCCAGCCAAGAATCACAGAGGCCAAGCCAGCTTCTGCTGCATCCTGCTGTCTAGCGCTGCAACCGGGAGCCACGTGGTACCTGAGCAATTGGTAGGGGGTGGAAGGGAGTGGTGGCACTGGTGGGCAAATGGCTGCAGCAGGTGGGGTTGAGCGGCAGTGAGTGGGCACACGGAGCTCAGCGACAGCTGGGCAGGAGCATGGGGCTGCACTAGTGTGCCGGGGCCAGCACCGGTGGGGCCCAGAGCTGGGTGGCAGGAGTGCAGGTTGTGGGGTGGCAGGAGCTGTATGGAGCTGGGCTGGGCTGTGCCAGCAGGGAGAGAGGGAGCTGGCCCAGCTCCAGAGCCCCTGCTGGCCTGGGCCCCACACTCCTGCTACCCAGCTTTGGTCCCTCACTGGTCCTGGCTCCAGCATGGGCCCCGCACTCTGCCCAGCTCTCACTGTGCTCCGCATACCCACTTGCTGCCACTCCCTCCCTGCTGACACTTTCACTGCTTCCCTACCCACGGCTGCCACTGCTCCTCTCCACCCCTCCCTCCACCACTGGCCACTCCAGCACCATGTGGTTCCTGGCTGCAACACTGTGACCACAGGAGCCAGCCTGGCCCAACCCTCCCTCCCCACACTTCTTATCTGAATTTCCCTCTTGGGCGGAGGGAGGCAGGAACAGCCCCAGCATCCCAGGCCAGAATCCTCTGCTAGGCAGGGGCTTTTGGATAGAGCTGGGGGTGGGGTGGGGCCAGGCAGGCCTTGGTTCTGCAGCAGCTTGGTCCTGCTGGCAGCTTTCCCTGGGTCCTACTGCCCCTGGGTCCTACTGCTCATCTTTGACAGGCAGCCAGGGGCAGATAAATATTAATTTTCTAAATTTTTTAGGGGGCCCACGGGCTGGATAGAATGGTCTGGTGGCCCGGATGTGGCCTGCGGGGCCATATTTTGCCCGCACCTGCTCTATTACTATACTTGATTAGCTGAGAGGATCCTGGTGTTTCCCCTGCCAGGTTGTTCTCAGGCAAATGGCCAAGTTGATCTTAGCTAAAAGGTTGAGAAGCAATCTCAGTAAGCTGAGCAGTAAGCAGAGAGCAGTGGCTCTGGGATAAGCAGCATGAGGTGTGGGACTGCTTTGAAGAGGTTCTTCTGTTGTAACTTGGGGTGGTTGATTGGTGCTAGAGTGTCTGCCTAGTGCCAGGTGTGTGTGTGTGTGTTTGGGATCTCCTATGGTTTTTTTTCTTTTTTCTCTTTCTCTCTCTTTCCTGCCCCCACCCTCTCTTTCTTTCTTTTTGTTCTTTTCTTTTCCTCCCCCTTCTAGAGGGACTGAATGACAGGGCTTGCTCTGTGTGGGGTTGGTTTAGATAACTGAGGGGTGGAGCCAGGCTAAGCAGCCTTATAAAAAGACAGCCCTTAGCAAGCCATAGGAGCAGTGAACAGAGGGCAACAAACAAAGAAGGAGTTTTCTTAAGGAGTTTGCAATGGGTGGGAGCCAGGGAGCAGGAGACTCTGCATGTGCATGGGAGTGTGACCAAGAACCCTGGTGCTTGGTATGCAGGTTCTTGTGGTGTGTTTTTTCCCCTTTCCTGCCCCTTCTCTTTTTTCTCTCTTTACAGCATAGGTGTTCTTCAAAGGAGGCACAAATGAACTCTGGGTCAGCTGTTGTGACCTGCATGGGATGTGCCATGTTTGTGTTCCTCCCAGAGAGTCAAGTGCACTTCACCTGCACCAAATATAAGCTGATGTCTGCCCTGGAGGAGCAGATTCACAGATTAGAAGTACAAGTATTCATGCAGCATTGTATCTGGAGCCAGGAAGATTACTTGGACAACAGTTATGAGAGGCTGGTATTGGAGAGGCCAAAGGACAATGAGGAGAAATGGCAGCATGTGATTACTCAAAGGAGCGGGGGTGGGGGACAGGATTGAAGAGGAGCAGATTGAAGTCACCAGCCACTTTAAAGTTGAGGAAGAGGCAGAGGAGAAGACAGAACATATGCAGGCATGAGACAGAGGAGGCAGTAGCCTAGAGAGCAGGAAGTGCAAGGCCCCAAGGACAGGGGCTCCAGGACCACTGCCCCAAGAAGGAAGAGAAGAGTGGTGGTGGTTGGTGACACCAATTCATTGTCCACATTTGGGGGCCCAAGAGGTGTGCTGCCTGCCTGGAGCCTGAATTCAGGACATTACAGAGATACTGCCAAATTCATCCATCCTTTGGAACACTACCTGTTCCTGCCTTTCCATGTAGGCACCAATGACACTGCCAGGAATGACATTGAGCAGATCAGAGGTGATCCTCTTGGCAGGAGGATTAAGGGGCGTGGAGCATAAGTGGTATTCTCACTGATTCTTCCCGTGATTCTTCCCAGGCATCCAGGCAGAGACCATCATATTCTGGAAGTGAACTTATGGCTGAAATGATGGTCGACGTGAAGGCTTTGGCTTTTTTGACAACAGAGGAATGTTCTTGGGAGGAGGACTGCTATGAAGAGATGGGATCCATCTGATGAGAACAGGGAATAGCATCTTTGGGTGTCATCTGGCCAGTCTAGTAAGGAGTCTTTTAAACTAGGCTCCACAGGGGATGGTGGTCAAAACCTTCCAGCAACAGAACACACAGGCCAGAAGGGATAGGACTCAAAAAAATAATTCAACTCTGGAAAAGGGCCAGATTGCTACAGGACTGTAAAAATGGTGCAAACGGGAAGCTAAGAGGTCAATATGCAAAATACATCTGATTCATGTACACAAACGTGATAAATTTGGGGAATAAATAAGATGACCTGGAAGTTGCAGCCTGTGAAAAGAACTATGATCTGATTGACATCACAGAGACTTGGTGGGACAGCTCTTAAGACTGGAATGTTAATGTGGAGGGTCCCACTCTGTTTTGGAAGGACAGGGTTGGGAGAAAAGATGGTGGTGTTGCCTTTTATGTCAGAAACACATACACTTGTTCTCTGTTTTAGAAGGAAGATGGCAAAGCAGAATGCATTTGGGTGAAGATGAAAGGTGAAAGATGCAGCACGATATAATGGTGGGGATTTATTATAGGCCACCTAATCAGGAAGAGGAGGTGGATGAGGCACTCTTCAAGCAGGTGACAAATCTATCCAAAAGCTATGGGATAGTACTGATGGAAGACTTAACTTTTGTGGGCATCTGAAAGAACATTACAGCTTATCATAAAATGTCAAGCTGGTTCCTAACTTGTGCAGAGGACAGCTTTCTCTTCCAGAAAGTGGAGGATACAACTAGGGGATCATCTATCTTGGATCTTGTCCTAACCAACAGGGAAGAACTGGTGGTGAATGCAAAGGTGATGGGTAACTTGAGAGGAAGTGATAACAATATGATAAAATTCCAGATCCTGAGAGTAGGAAAGCATGAGTTCAGAAAAATTAGGATGCTAGATTTCATCTGACTTAAGTTGCTAATAGGCATGGTGGCAGGGGAAGATAGAATGAAGGATAAAGGCACACAGGAGAGCTGTGACCTTCTAAAGGGTACAGTATTGGAAGCCAAACAAGAAACTGTCCCAACATGATGGAAGCGCAAGAAGAATGGTAAGAGATCAATGTGGCTTCACAAGGAGTTTCTAAAATGTCTCAAATTCAAGAGGAAAGCATACAGGTATGGAAGAATGGGAAGACTGCCAAAGAAGCATACCAGGAAATAGCAAGAACCTGAAGGGACAAAATCAGGAAGGCAAAGGCAATAAAAGAGCTCCACTTAGCAAAGGCAGTTAAGGACAACAAGAAGAGGTTCTATAAGTATGCCAGTAAAGAAGGACCAAGGAAGCTGTGGGTCCTGTGTTAACTAGCTAGGGGGATCTCCTAACCGTAAATGTAAAGAAGGCATAGCTACTCAACACCTGCTTTGCCTCAGTCTTCACAAAAAAAAAAAAGCTACAGCCAGATACCTAATAGTGATTATCTGGATGAGGAAGAGCTTCATCCTGGGGTCATGAAGGAACTGGCAGAGGAGATCTCAGAGCCCATTTACAGTGGACTTGAGGTCCCTTCCAGCCCTTCTTTGTATGACTCATGAAGTTGTGGGAGACAGGCCAGGTGCCAGAGGACTGGAAAAGGCCCAGTGTAGTGCCCCTCTTTAAATGAAGGGGGACCCAGGGAGCTACAGACCGGTTAGCCTCACCTCAATACCCGGGAAGTTACTGGAACATATATTAAGGAAGGCCATTTGCAAGCATCTGGAGGTGGAAAGGCTGATCACAAACATCCAGCATGGATTTATGAAAAACGAATCATGTTAAACAAACCCGATCTCTTTCTTTGACCAGGTAACTACTTGTGTGGATGAAGGCAATGCTTCTAGATTTCAGCAAAACTTTTGACAAGGTCCCATGTGGCCTTCTCATAAAGAAATTGGCAAAATGTGTGCTGGATAAAACTACTATACGGTGGATCGATAACTGGCTCAGTGACCACAAGCAAAGGGTAATTATTAATGGGTCCATGTCAGAATGGCAGGAGGCTTTGAGTGGAGTCCAACAGGGGTCTGATTTGGGCCCTGTCCTGTTAAAAGTGTTTATTGCCCATTTAGATGCTGGCATAGAAAGGTTCTTGAGCAAGTTTGTGGATGACACAAAACTAGTAAAAAATGCAAGGATGCAAGCTAAATTCAGAAGGAACTTGAGTGATTGGAAAGTTGGGCTAGAGCTTACAGGATAAAGTTCAATATGGACAAATGCAAGGTGCTACATCTTGGGAGGAATAATCATAAAAACAAACACAAAATGGGTGACACCTGGCTGAATGGCAGCTCTGTGGAAAAGGTAGACCACGGGCTCAATATGAGTCTGCAGTGTGGCGCAGCCGCACAAGGCAAGTATGTTTTTTGGCTGCATCAATAGAAGGAAGGTGCAAGACACGGGAGGTGATAGTGTCTCTCTACTCAGCACTGGTTAGGCCTTATGTGGAATACTGTGTACAGGAAAGGACATGAAGAAGTTAGAGAGGCAATAAACATGATCAAGGGCTTGGAAGGCGAGTCATGTAAGGAGAGGCTGAAGGAGATAGGCATGTTCAGCTTGTGGAAAAGGCACTGAAGAGGGGCCATGATAGCAGTCTTCAAATACTTGAAGGGCTGCCATAAAGAAGAGGGAAAGCACCTTTTCTTTCTTGGTGCAGGCAGGAGGATGCATACCAATGACTCGAAGTTAAAGCAAAGTAAGTTTAGACTGGATATCTGGAAAACCTTTTTCACTGTTAGAATAGTAAAACAGGGGAATAGACTGCCTAGGGAAGTTGTGGTCTCTCCATCACTGGAGGTGTTCAAGAAGAAGTTGGATAGCCATTGTTTGGGGATGATCTAGGCATAGGTATGCCTATGTTCTACCAATAGGTACGCCTATGGGTATTTCCCATACTTCTCGGCTTTGCTGTTTTCTGCCCCCTTTTCTGTCAAGGTGCTTTTTAAGCCTTCCCAGAGGCATTGGGTGTTGGCTACAGCCAAAGGTTTAGATTATGGTTTGTATCAGATTCTTTGGATAGAGATGATCCTACTTTAGGCAGGGGGTTGGACTAGATGATTCCTAGAGGTCCCTTCCAGCCCCACTTCTCTATGACTATGACTCTTTGGGCGCATCTACACGTGCCCCCCGCCATGGCACAGTTGTTACTGAGCCTTCATTTACTTGCTTTAGGAAGTACTAAATGACGATGCAGTAACAGCTGTTACTGAGCCGTCCCAGCAGTGCACAGTTATTTTTAGCAGCTATGTCACCATAGTGATGCACTATAGTGAGGTAGCTTGTTGCTACAGCGATATAGTGTCAGAATCCTAGTTTGTGCCTGCCAATGCTTCGTTGCTGTAGCGTGTCACTGCGGTGATGTAACATTGCATATATATATGCCCTATGATTCTTACAGATGCACACAGCCAGGTAAAATGGATGTTATTGCAGATAGTCCCACTGAATTCAATGGGACTGTACAGAATAGCAAGTCTTCTGGCTAGTGGTAAGTGTGATCCATAAGTAGACAGAACACAGAGAGCAGAGATTTATCATCACCATTTATTTTTTATCTTTTTTTATCTGTGTGTGTGTGTGTGTGTGTGTGTGTGTGTTGTATATGTGTGTCTGCCTTTATGAATTTGCCTTTGTGTGGTGCTTTAAACACTGACAGTATCCTTTTTTATTTTTATCCTGTTTGCTGTTTAATGTTTTGCTAAGTTAAATATTTTTGTGATTCAATTTTAAACTTGTGCTTATTTAGATAGTTTATCTTACTTTTCTATTTTCATGAAAACTAAATAAGCTTCATCTTCCTTTTCCTAACTAATCCTTCCCTTAACTTCTGCATAGACAACTAATTCTACAAAATCCACCAGTCACAGATATCTGAATGTGTGACTTCTTTTCCTGGGCAACAAACTTCAAGTTACTATTCTTGCTCCTGGGTAGGGGAGGAAAGTGGGCCACAGAGGAGGTACTGGACTCTCAACAATTTTGAAAAATTAATTCCAATTAATTAGAGACTCCTAACAACCTTTAACTAGCTTTTTTATTATTTTGAAAATTTCAGGCAAGGCTTTTTATACCATGCTGTTACGTGTTCTTCATATCTCAGAGTTATTTGAGATACTTAGAGTTAAAAAAAAATGTATTGGAATGATTTCTCCTCCTGCCAATAAATCCAGATGCGTTGGCTACCCCAGGTCCAAGTGCACTATGTTTGGAATAGGCTATATGATTTTATTTGTCCCAAGGGTACAAATTTTATCACATGGCTACTTCCTCTACACATAGCTCCATGAATTCAATGGATGCTGCTAGATGTCTCAGAATCAAACTGCAGATGCAGGATTTAAGGTTCAGGATTATCAAAAGTATCTAAGTGATTTAGGATCACAAATCCCACTGGAAGTCAATGGAACTTGGGTACTGCAGTGATTTATGTGTTTTGTAAATCAACCCTAGCAACTTAATTTCAGACAGGCTGCAGACATCATCTTTGTCCCTCCATAAAAATTTTAATGGTGGTACAAAGTGAAAGCAAACATATGTCCAAAGCCTTTGCCATGCCACAAATGCCTAAATTTGTGGCTGTGACGAAAGGTAGTATTTATTTGTATTGATATTTTGTGGTGGACATCTTTTAAAGTGGGAGAGCACGAGCAGCCTGGAGTTAGTTATGCTGTCCAGCTGCCCTAGGTAGGTACTCCCAGGGCTTCAGGCCCAATTCCTGCAGGCTGTGCAAGAGCCAGGAGCATTTGCCCAAGTTTCCCCATTTGTAGAGGTTTCCCTATTTGCAGATGTGTGCCCCAATTCTGACTTGCAAATGGGGGAACCTAGGCAGGCCCCCCCTAAGGACTACAGGGGCTCAAACCAGATTTCCTGGGGTTCCCCATTGTGGGAGCATGCCCCAACTATGGTCCTACAGGATTGGGTCCCTGCTGCTTGTGGAAGCATCAGGGCCCTGACCCTGTGGAGCACTGGGCAACATCTATTTAGCCAAATAAAGCCTATCTGCTCTGCCAGGACACATCCCAGCACTGCTGATCCACTTCATGTGGTGAGGGCTGTTTGTAGCCACGAAGTATATCTATAAAAAAAAAAAAAATCTGGAGTAATGTAGTTATGTGTTGGATATAAGGTAGATAGAAAGCTGACTGGATTGTCAGGCATTGTCAATGGATAGTAATCAATGGTTCAGTTTCTAGTTGCCAGCTGGTATCATGTGGAGTGCCCCAGGGGTCAGTCCCAGGGCCAATTTTGTTCAATACAGTATAACCTCATAAATCCGGCATGCTCGGGACCAAGTACCTGCTGGAAATTTGAAAATTCTGGATTCTTGAAATGAGGGTGGCAGCCAGTTGGTGAGCGGGGGGGCAGAGACGGGCGGGCAGATGGGGGAGGTAGCGGTGGCTAGTCCCAGAGTGGCAGCCGCAAGTGGAGTGGTGGCACAGGGTGGTGGGTGGCGGCAGCAGCCGCTGCATGCAAGCTTCCACTTCCGCTGCTCTGGGACCAACTGCCACTACTCCCTGATTTAGTGTATTTTTTAAAAGTGCCGAATGTTTGTGAATTCCGGATTTATGAGGTTATACTGCATCTTCATTAATGATCAGGAAGATGGGATGGGTTACACCCTCAGCTAATTCACGGATGACAGCATGGTTGGGGGTGTAGTAGATATGCTGGAGGGTAGGGATGGGATTCAGAGTGACCTAGGCAAATTGGAGGATTGGGCCACAAGAAATCTCTTGAGGGTCAGTAAGGACAAGTACAAGGTCCTTCACTTAGGATGGAAGAATTGCATGCACTGCTACGCCTGGGGCCTGACTGGCTAAGCAGCAGCTCTGCAGAAAGGGACCTTGGGGTTACAGTGGATAATAAAATGGATATGAGTCAGGAGTGTGCCCTTGTTGCCAAGAAGACTAACAGCATACTGGGCTGTATTAGTAGGAGCATTGCCAGCAATAATTATTCCACACTGGTGAGGCCAAATCTGGAGTACTGTGTCCAGTTTTGAGCCCCCCACTATAGAAAGGATGTGGACAAGTTGGAGAGAGTCCACCGGAGGGCAACAAAAATGGTTTGGGGCCTGGGGCACACAACTTATGAGGAGAGGGTGATGGAGCATGGCTTATTTAGTTTGTAGAAGAGAAGACTGAGAGGGGATTTTATAGCAGCCTTCAGGTACCTGAAGTGTGGTTCCAAAGAGGATGGAGCTGCACTCTTTTCATTGGTGACAGATGACAGAACAAGGAGCAGTGGTCTGAAATTGCAGCAAGGGAGGTTTAGGTTGGGTATCAGGAAAAAACTCTCTCACTAGAAGGGTGGTGAAGCACTGGAGCAAGTTACCTAGAGAGGTGGTAGAATCTCTTGGAGGTTTATAAGGTCCAAAGCAGCTGGGGATGGTTCTGCTTTGAGCTGGGGTTTGGACCAGATGACCTCCTAAGGTAACTTCTAACCCTAATTTTCTATGATTCTATGATCTCAAACTGATGTGTTTTGGGGCCAGGCTTTCAAAAGTGCTGAGATTCCACAATTAAGTCCAGATTTTCAAGAGACCTAAGCTCTTATTTTGATGTCTTACTGAATTGACCAGATAATTATAAGCACATAGTATCCAGCAGCTCATCTTCAGAGGAATTGCAGGTGCTGGCATTAGTCACTTCATTTTAGTACCTATGTGGGAACTGAGTTCTCTTGATGATCCTGTTTTTAATTCAGGACTGAGAGAATTCCAGAGCAATTTTGAAAACACCTTACTAGACATTGCCATGTAGTCTTCTTTTCTATACAGTACATATGCATACATGACTGCACACAGATGCTTGCATCAAATGACTGTCTCAATTTCCATATTCTGACTAATTTTAAGTCTTGAAAATCAAGGCCAGATCCTACTCAACCTCTTAGGTGCTTAGATACAACTCCATTGCACCCTTTTTGAGTCCCTGAAAATCCACTTTGCTGTTCTGTCATCTTAGCCTTGAAATTAAGTCACAAAAAAACAGCTAAGAGGACTCACCCACTTTTTGTACTACTTGTTTTTCAGGAATCAAGCAAGGTGGAATAGGTTCACACTTATGTGCCCAGGTCCACTCACGTGCTTAATAGATATAATGGGATCTGGCCCTTACTGCATTCTATTGGGGTGGACTGGAGTATAGATAGTTGGGCCAAGTGGATATCATGAGAGCAGGGGATTGCCAGTGTGGAAGCTGAGGTCAAGCTAGGTATCCATCCAAGATATTGAGATCTCTAGACCAAGATATCAAGCTGAGGGTCAAGACAAATTTGTGGTCAGGTCAAGCCATTGCTCAGGCTAGGATGTCCAAGACAGAAATGGGAGCAATCTGGAACAGGAACAGGCAGGAAAGAGAAGCGGAGTCAGTCAGGAACCGGAGCAATCTGTAAGAGTTAAGAAGAGGCCGGAAGTCGTAAGTTTACAGCCAGAAGTCACAAGCCAAGATTACAGATCTGAGGTCAAAGAATCAAGCTTGAAAGCTGGGTTTATAGGAAGTCCAAGTGGGCCAGGGGCACAACAAGGCAGTCTTGCTCAGACAGCTTGCTGCTCTCTGCTCTGGGGTTATAAAACTTAAATAGTTGGGGCCTTCTACCTGTAGCCCTTAGGGATGACAGTCTAGGCTCTGATTACTTCCAGCTGGGACCTGGAAGTGAATCAGTTTCAGCTGGGCCTAGGCTTATCACATATTCATTTAGTCTGCTACCCAAAGGTTGGAAATTCTTAGTACTGAATTGTGACCTTTTTGCTAAAAGTAAGAAATAGTGACCTTTTTGTTAGAAGTAAGCAGAAGGTCACCAGATTTTTTTTTAATTTTTTCAGCCTTTTGAATGATTTCTAATACACGGTACTGAATAACACTTCACAAAATAAATGCTCGTGTCTTGCATGAACCTCTTAAGTTGGGCACGAATACTTCACTTTTAGGAAGTAATTCATGAGGTAACTTGAACATAAACAATAGAATGTGAGCTGCACAATGTAGTCTGGGAAATAGCTACAAATCCATTTATTAGTTAGGAGATTACAGAAAGTCACTATTTTCAAAGTTAAAAGTTGCCCTCTAAGATAAGGCATTTACATGTGGGTCTTCCTTATATCTGGTTAGTTTAGTTGTCAGCTGTTTTTAGTGTTAGAGGCAAAACATTTGTAAAATATGGAATGATCTCTTCCCATAGATGGCCAATGTAATGTTTCCATCTCCCTTGAGCAAGTACTGGAATAACATGTTAGCAGTGGTGAAACCTCGCTTGGGGCACGCCCACACATGCAAGCATGTGCACTTGCAGCAGCTCAAATAGAAGCAGTCCCCCCATAGTCCTCTCTCCCTCCAACCCCTTACTTACCGGCACTGGAGCCCTGCTTCAGCACCAGGGCGAGCACCAACCACAGAGACACTCTGGCAGCCTGAACATCTGTGTGGAGGACCTAGCCTCTGGCTGCCCTGCTTTTTTTTTTTTTTTTTTTGACCCCTGGATATCAGGGGTCTAATTTTGCCCCCACGCTCCAAACTTGCAGTGGAGGGGACCTTTTCCTGTTCTTGCACGTGCTTCTTGCAGCATCTCAAAGGGGTTTGAAACGCTGCAAGAGGCAAGTGTGGGCTCGTCTGGAGGTGCCCTTGGAGTTCAGTTTTGGGTATTGCACTTCAAGATGCAGACAAATTGTAAAGAGCCCAGCAAAGAGGAACAGACATGATTTAGAGGGCTATGAAACAAGGAAGGTTGAAAGAACCGGAGAAGAGAAGACTGAGGGGGAGATTTGATAACAGTTCTCAAATACATAAAAGGTAGTTAAGGAGGATGGTGATAGACTACTCTCTATGGTCACAGGGGTTAGGACAAAAATAATAACCTTAACTTGCAGTAAGGGAGACTGAGGCTGCACATTAGAGGAAACTTTCTAACTATGTGGTTGGTTAAGCACTGGAACAGATTACTTTAAGAAATTATGGAGTCTCCATCCTTGAAAGTATTTAGAATAAACATCACAAATATTTGTCTGGAATGGCTTGAACCAGTAATTCTCAACCTGGGTGCAATGAAATTCTGTCAAGCATACCCCGGGGTGCCACACAACAATAGCACTGTTAGGCGTGCAAACATGATTTGCTACATAAACCCAGAGATTTTAAATAGGAATCCATAATTTAAAAAATATTCTGACTTCTTGTGGTCTTCCTAAGTTCTTTGCAACAGAAGAATTGCTCTACTAGTTTTCTCCAAAGTGAAAACTAAGACCTAGAATTTTCCAAGGGGTTCCTTGATTTACCATGGGGTGCCTCAAGTCTAGGGTTGGCCTGAATAAAAAAAGGTGGAGAACCACTGGTTTAGACAGAGGTGGTTCCAGCTTGAGCAAGGGGTTGGACTAGGTTACCTCCTGAGGTCCCTTCCAGCCCTATTTTTCTATGATTCTATGTTGGTATGATATTAATATGTATAATGCCATGTTACTATATATCCTTTCTACCTACTTGTAAAATCCCTTGTTTATTTGCTTTATAATGTTTTATGGGATGATGACATTTCTGTTTTTGCTGCAAGTCCATATCATTACCAGGTTTGCTAGAAAGTTGAACCGCTGCATATTTATGAATAAAGAATCAATCCTTCCCTTGAGCAATCACAGACCATTCACTTCAAGTAGAATAATATAGCAAAGCAAAAATTCAGACCTCACCAAGTTTGGGAATCAACACTGATAGTTAGATCTATCCAAAATCTAAACTCCTATCTATTATTCTACATGTTTCATAGTAGTTTGGGGTCAGAAGGGACCTAAATAGATCATGTACTCTACCCCTCTGCCACTGGCCGGAGCACACGCTGGGATCACATGACCCCAGACAGGTGTTCATCCAACCTCTTTTTGAATTTACCCAAGGTAGGGGCGAGGACCACTTCCCTAGGAAGTTGGTTCCAGATCCTAGCTACCCTAACAGTGAAATAGTGCCTCCTAATCTCTAACCTGAACCTATTCTCCAGCAGCTTCTGGCCATTGTTCCTCATCACCCCAGGTGCTGCTGGGTGGAATCGGACCCTTCCTATTTGCTGCTGATCTCCCCTGACAAATTTCTAGGCAGCAACCAAGTTCCCCCTCAGCCTCCGTTTGCTGAGGCTGAACAGGTTCAGGTCCCTCAGCCTCTCCTCATAGGGCCTGCCCTGTTGCCCTCCAACCAACTGGGTGGCACTCCTCTGAACCCTCTCAAGGCAGGCCACATCCTTCTTAAAGTGCGGTGCCCAGAACTGGATGCAGTACTCCAATTGTGGCCTGACCAAAATTGCGTAGAGGGGGAGTATCACCTCTCTGGACCGGCTTGAGATGCATCTTTGGATGCATGACAAGGTGCAGTTGGCTTTGCTGGCTGCGGTCTGGCATTGGCAGCTCATAGATTCATAGATTGTAGAGTTGGAAGGGACCACAATGGATCATTATGTCCCACCCCCAGCCCCTGGCAGGAAAGAGGACCGAGGTCAGATGACCCCAGCCAGGTGACTATCTAGCCTCTTCTTGAAGACCTCCAAGCTAGGTGATAGCACTACCTCTCTTGGAAGCCCATTCCAGATCCTGGCCACCCTTACTGTGAAAAATGTCTTCCTAATATCTAACCTAAATCCACTCTCAACTAGTTTACACCCATTATTCCTAGTCACTCCCTGGGGCACCTTAGTAAACAGCGCTTCCCCTATTCCCCGTTGACCTCCCCTAATAAATTTATAGGTGGCCACAAGATCTCCCCTCAGCCGTCTCTTATGAAGGCTGAAGAGATTCAGCTATCTCAACCTCCCCCCATAGTGTCTATCACAAAGGCTACTAATCATGTGAGTGGCCCTCCTCTGGACCCTCTCAAGATTCCCCGCGTCCCTCTTGAAGTGCGGTGCCCAAAACTGGACACGGTACTCCAACTGTGGCCTGATCAGTGCCGAAAAAGAGGAGCATCACCTCCTTTGATCGATTAGTCATGAACCTGCTAATACACTACAAGGTGCAATTGGCCTTGTTGATGGCCCCATTACACTGCCAGCTCATGTTCATCTTGGAGTCAATTATGACTCCAAGATCCCTCTCTGCCTCCGAGCTGCTGAGAAGGACTCTCCCCAACCTATAGATGTGCTGGAGGTTCCTCCTTCTCAGGTGGAGTACCTTACATTTATCTTTATTAAATTACATCCTATTTCTCTCTTCCCATTGATCCAACCTGTCCAGGTCAGCCTGAATCTGCTCCCTGCCCTCCGGTGTATTAATTTTTCCCCATAAGGGGGGGTCAGGCTAGATGATCTGTTCAGTCATCCACCAGCACTGTCTGGGTGTGGTTCCTAAGCCAGTTGGCCACCCACCTGACCGTGTAGGCATCCACTCCACAGTCTGCTAGCTTCCCAAGGAGGATAGGGTGCGAAACTGTGTCAAAGGCCTTCCTAAAGTCCAGGAAGATGACATCAGCCTTGGCTCCCGCGTCCAGGCAGTGTGTGACCTGGTCATAGAAGGCTACAAGGTTTGTAGCCTTCTCTGGTCAACCCCATGCATTCCTATGGGGACTCCATGTTCATCTTGGAGTCAATAATGACTCCAAGATCCCTTTCCAACTCTGTGCTCTCAAGGGGGAAGCTCCCCAGCTTGTATGTATGCTGTGGATTCCTTCTCCCCAGGTGCAGCACCCTGCATTTATCTACATTGAAGCCCATCCTATTACCATCCGCCCACTTCTGTAGTCTGTTTAAATCTAATTGCAGCCTCTCTCTCCCTTCGAGCGTGCCTACCTCTCCCCACATCTTGGTGTCATTGGCAAACTTGGAGAATGTGTTTTCCACCCCCTCATCCAAGTCGCTGATGAAGATGTTGAACAGTGTAGACCCCAGGACCGAGCCCTGGGGGACCCCACTATTTACATCCCCCCAGGTCGAGTATGACCCGTCCACCACCACTCTCTGGGTGTGCCCCATCAGCCAATTTTTGACCCATCCAACTGTGTAGGCATCAATGCCACAGTTGCTCAATTTATTAATGAGAATGGGGTGAGAGAGAGTGTCAAAGGCCTTCTTAAAGTCCAGAAAGACTACGTCCATGGTGACACCATCATCCAGGGATTTAGTTACTTGGTCATAAAAGGCCATCAGGTTGGTCCAGGACCTGCCTTTGATGAACCCATGTTGATTTCCCCTGGGCATGATCTCCCCTGCTGGCCCCTCACAGGGGACATTGCACAGATGTGGTCCTTGATAATTATCCTTGATAATCCTCACATTGCACAGATGTGGTCCTTGATAATTTTTTCAAGGATTTTCCCCAAGACCGATGTGAGGCTTATGTTGACATCTCTCTGAATCCTTGCCTTACCTTCCAGCATACCTTCTACTTCACCCAGCTTGGGGTCATTTACAAACTTGCTGAGCATGTGCTCTATGCCATCTTCCAGGTCATCGATGAATATGTTGAACAAAACCCGTCCCAGGACCAACCCCTGGGGCACTCCATCAATACCATCTGCCAACTAGACATGAGCCATTGACTACTACCCTCTGAGCCCGATGATCCAGCCAGTTTTCTATCCACCTTACAGTCCGCTTATCCAAGCTGTACTTCCTTAGCTTGCCTGCAAAAATGTTGAGGGAGACTGGATCAAAAGTGTTACTGAAGTCAAGCTATATCACATCCACTGGTCTCCCCGCATCCGCAGAGCCAGTCATCTTGTCATAGAAGGCAGTCAGGTTGGTCAGGCGTGACTTGCCCTTGATTAATCAATGCTGACTATTCCTGATTATGTTCTTTTCCTCCAAGTATTTAGAAATGGATTTCTTGAGGACCTGCTCCATGAGTTTTCCAGGGACTTTGGTGAGGCTGATCAGTCTGTAGTTCCCCAGATCCTCCTCATTGTCATTCTTAAAAGTGGGCAATATATTTGCCCTTTTCCAATAGTCTAGGACCTCTCCCAGTCACCATGAGTTTCCAAAGATAATGGTCAGTGGCAATGCAATCACATCACTTGGGCAGCAACTCCCTCAGAACCCTTGGGTGCATCCCATCTGGCCTCATGGACTTGTACATGTCCAGCTTTTCTAGGTAGTCCATAACCCGTTCTTTCCCCACGGTTGGTTGCTCACGTCCTCCTCAAACTATGCTATCTTGGAACTGACATTGCCTGTGATGACTGAGATGAAAAAAGCATTGCATCCTCTGTCACTAGGTTGCCTCCCCCATTTAGTAAAGGACCACACTTTCCTTGATCTTTCTCATTGCTCACATATTTGTAGAAAACCTTCTTGTTACCTTTCATGTCCCCTGCTAGCTGCAACTCCAGTTGCACTTTGGCCTTCCTGGGCATGTCCAGATGAGTGCAGATGTGCAATATGCGGTGCCGCAGACCCATCTGCAGCACCACGCACTGCACAGCATTTCCTGCATTGCTACTTTGGAGCACGGGAGGTTTTTTTGACCCCAGGAGATCCTGGAGTAAAAAAAAAAGTGGGGTGGCACATATCATTGCAGTGCACCCACCCAAAACCAGAGCCTAGTAGGCCAGAGTCACACTCCACCTGCCAGCCAGGTTTCCTGATGCAGGAGCGCTGTGGCTGCAGTTCTCAGAGGCCCCCAGGATCCCAGGTAAAGTTGCTGGGATCAGCCTCCCCTACCCACCTGGGGTAACCTGCTGCATGCCAAAGTGCACGTTGCATGGGCATTTCCTGGGGACAAGTAGCAGTGGCACAAGGTGTGCCATTGCTGCTTGTCCCCAAGGAAACACATGTACCTGGTTGTCTGGACGTACCCCCTGATTTCATCCCTGCATGCCTGAGCAATACTTCTCTCTAGTTGTTTGTCCAGGTTTCCACTTCTTACAAGCTTCCTGTTTGTGTTTTAGCTTACTGAAGAATTTCCTGCTAAGTCAGGCTGGTCTTTGGCCATACTTGCTAGTCTTCCTGTACATCAGGATGGCTTGTTCCTGAACCCTAAATAAGGTTCCTTTAAAGCACTGCCAGCTCTCCTGGATTCTTCTCCTTCTCAGACTGGCCTTCCAGGGGATCCTACCCATGAGTTCCCTGAGTGAGTTGAAACCTGCTTTTCTGAAGTCCAAGGTCCTTATTTGGCTGCTTTCCTTCCTTTGTTTCCTCAGGAGCCTGAACTCAATTACCTCATAGCCACTCATCTCGTGCCCAAGTTGCCATCCATTATAACATTCCCCACCAGTTCTTCCGTGTTTGTGAGCACCAGGTCAAGAAGAGCATGGGCCCTACTTGATTGCTCCGGCACTTGTACCTGGAAGTTGTCCCAAACACTCTTCAAAAACTTTCTGGATTGCCTCTGCAGTGCTGTGTTGCTGTCCCAGCAGGTGCCAGGGTGATTGAAGTCCCCCATGAGAACCAGGGCCTGTCTCTGGGTAATTTGCTGAAGCTGTTTGAAGAAATCCTCATCTACTTCATCTTTCTGGTGTGGTGGTCTATAGCAGACCCCCACCACGACATCACCCTTGTTGCTCTCCCCTCTGACTCTAGCCCAGAGATTTTTGGCAGGCCTATATCCAGTTTCATACTGGAGATCTGAGCAATCATACAGCTCTTTTACATAAGTGCAACTCCTCCTCTTCTTCTCTCCTGTCTGTTCTTCCTAAAGAGTTTATACCCATCCATGAAAGTGCTCCAGTCATGCGAACTCCCACCAAGTTTCTGTTATTCCAATCAAATCATAGTTCCGTGCATGTGCCAGGCCCCATGCATTCGTGTACAGGCATCTTAGGTAAGTATTTGATTGCTCTACTTTCTCAGGAAGAGAAGGCCTCCCCTGTTGCTCCCTTTTGTTTGCACTTCCTCCTGGTCACCCACTTTCCCACTGACCTCAGGGCTTTGGTCTCTGTCCCTCAGTGAACCTAGTTTAAAGCCCGCCTCACTAGGTTAGCGAGCCTATTTGTTAAGATGCTCTTCTCTCTTCTTGTCAGGTGAATACCGTCTCTTCCTAGTAATCCTTCTTCTTGGAAGAACATGCATTGATCTGCAGGATGCGCCTACTCCTGCTCAGGCCCTTCCCCTTGGCTGGAAGGATCAAGAATACCATCTTAGCTTCACATTTTATATTGGATAATCTTCCCGTCACCATTGTATTTTCACAATTTCCATTTAAAACCATGTGGATTTAATGGTAAATCTGGCTTTTACATTTGGGGTGCGTGGGGGGGAGTGTCAAACTGTGCCTGGGATAGGATCCTTTTGGTGGATTGTGTATTTATTGAAGGAATGGAGCTTCATTGTTGACAGTATCATTCTTTTGGTCTGAGAAAAGGAAGGTTTTGAAGCAGTTCCTTAGGTAATTCTGACCACCCTTAACTTTGGAAGTTGTTTCACAGCTGAATACACTCATGTGCTTTATCCTCAGCTTTTTGATGTCCCAGAGAAGGCTGACTGCCTCTTGTTCAAGAATATTCTCATTGAAATGAGAACCCCTCCACCCCCCAAAAAAGGATGGGATTCAGGTTAGATAAAGGTTGGCTTTGAGTCAGTACAAGTTTTGATTTTGCAAAATGAAAACTCACTTGAAAATGTAGAGTTATATAAAACTGAATCATGATGTTCTTGGTCTTCTAATGAGACTGTAATGCCTTGTATGGGGAAAATACTTCCAGTGAAGCTTTTGTGTCTCTTTGTGTGTCTGTTTGTGTGAAAGAGAGATATTTTATAAGTAGGAATCATAATAGCTGAGTTTCTTTATAGGAATGTGGTGGCCATTTATAGAATGTACAGAATCTAAAATTAAACATAACAGAAATGTTGTTTTCTCATCTCTCTTCTTGGCCTCTATTCTTTCAGCTCTCATTTTATTTCCTCTCCCACATTACTCAGTTAAAATTGTTACTTGTTTCCATTTGCCTCACCATTGCCACTAATTGAATTTTCTGTTTCTTTCCCCTTTCTCTCTTTTTTCCATTTTTTTGTATTCATAATTTGCCTTTGTAATTTATAGCTGTCATTCCAGGATTTTTTACACACACACACACACACACACGCACACACACACACACACACACACACACACACTTCACAATAACTACTGGTAATCTTGTCTAGGAGGTCATCAACATCTGCTCTTGGTACCTTTATCTAAATAATTCATATAAAGCTTGGGAATGTAATTTGACATCACTCTTTTGCTTTTGTCCTGTGAATCTGCAAAGCCTCCTTTAAGTTATTTCTTTTCCTCAGCTAAAGCTGGATTTTTTTTCTTCATTCATTTCCTGGTTGCCCTGATCATTATTTTATAAAGCTGCCTGAAATGAGTCATTTTAATGTACTGGGAAGAATTTAGTGTGTGTATGCGTGCGCGTAAAACACTGTTCTGTTGAAATTGCTGCTTGACATTCTGCTGCCAGTTTTTCCCTTTCGTTTCTCATCTTCTTTCAGATTAAGAGGGTGGGGGGAAGGGGATTTACAAAAAGAATTTTTACTATTGTGGTTAGGTGACTGGAGGGAGGAGGGGATAATATCTCTAAATCGCCAGCAGTGTGATTACCTCTAAATAACCATGACTCTGTCATACCTGATTGCTGAAATAATCCTTGTACTTGGGTTTCCTCATTGCTTATAACTGTGAATACTATCTTAAATTAAGCCTTGAAGGATTGTAGGCCTGCACCACAATCTAGCCAGGCTCAGTCTCCTTAGAAAGAGAGATTTTATTTTTTATATGCTGAACCCTTTGGTGACCAGTGTTAGTTCTTCAGCAGGTTATGAAGTGCTTGACTTGAAGGCTTCTAAAAAACTGGGAATTTCACTCTTATTATTTCTCCAAGCTACACACACACTGAGCGTTCTCTTGTTTCCACAAAAGATTAGAAAACCTTCTCTGCTCCCCCTCCTCCAAAAGAACCTCTGTGCATTATTATGCTTTCTGGCTGGGTGACTTCAGTAATAGAAGTGGAGATGTCCTTAGGAAATGGGTTAGATAGTGTACTTGTGTGAAATTCTTATGCAAAAAATGTGTAGGACTTGCTGACCTGGTTGATCAAGCTGGTTCTATTACTGTACTAAAGGCAAAATGCAAGGCCATATGACTCCTTGTTACCTCAGTAAAGGATATTTTATTGCACAATGTTATCTTCCTATTAAGCATTTATAAAGCTCTTTGGTTTCCTAAATTGTTTGCATAACATGTTATATTTTGGGCAATAATTCTTCCTGCAGAAGAGATGCATATGAACAGATTTTCACAGGTGTCAGTGGATGTGTGACATTAAGTATATGTTTCAATAGCAAAAGGGAAGAGAGTATGTTGGTCAGGCAAAAGGTTTTGTACAGTAGTATTGTTCTGTCTTGGCAATTGTTCCTAATCAGAACTATGTGTTGACTGATTCTCTGAATTCCCAGAACATGTATATCTTCAGGATTTATAGGGCTGGAGACTGAAACAGCATGGACTCTTTATGGTGTTCTTTGTTTTGTTTTGCACACATTTTTTTTTTTAGCAGAAACCCCCTGTCAAATAAGGAAAAAAACTCCACCAACCTCCCCCCTGCATTGTAATGGCTGTTGGGTTTGTAACTTTTGGATTAGTGAAGCTCTTTACAAACCAGGACCAAGCGACTTCTCTGAATTGCTAAAGCCTGAATTACTGAGTCTCTTATTCTCCGAGTCTCCAGCAAAGGTCACTGGTATAGGTCTCCTTGTGTCTTCAGTGCAAAAATATGTCACTGTGGGTGGTCACTCTCTTAGCTACTGTGCACAGGCTTTGTGGTGCTCATGGCCTATTGATATTGGGAATGTGCCTACCTTCCCTTTGTGGGAGTCTGAATTTGCTCTATTTATACAGATGCTTAACTAATTATTAACTCTGCAGGATGGATTCATTTTAATTTTAAAGTTGTTATAGAACACCTTGAGTTGCTTTGAAGCACTGAAAAGATTAAGTTCTTCTGATTTTTGACAAACTTTTGCTCATGTATGTGCATCTGTGTGTGCATATACTATACAATACAAAATTGAACATGCTAGTTGCTATTAAAATAATGTTTTCTTTAAATATTACATACAGTTTTTTACAGGTGTAAGACTCCTTTTACCTTTTCTGGCGCTTTTTTCAGGCTTAAGTATATCAAGGTGTTTTATCTCAGAAACCTTCAGATTATAATTAACTCTGCAGGATGTTAACTAATAATTAGTTTTAAGTCAATGGACACAAATAGAACACAGCTTAAATTTAGACTTGCAGTCAGAGAGCAGGCAGGAAATCTTGCAGCTGAAGATGTTTTGGATTCACTTCACATTACTTTGTGCCATGCAAAATTTTGCTTTTCTGTGATATATAGGGGCAAGGGATAATATTTTTTCATAATATCCTGAAGAGCTCTTTTGTGCAAAAATTTGCCCTTGCCAGATACAGATCAGAAGTAATGTCATTGGCTTTTTCTCCTTGTGTTAGGATTGGCTAGAGATAAAAGATGACTTCTTTGGTATAGGATATACAGTAAAGATTCATTTCAGTAATCATCTCACCCAGAAAACAAACCAGCCTTGTGCTTGATGGTATGATCATGGTGGACAAAGAATCATTTGTAGTATCGTTTGTAGTATTATGGGTGGCAATCAATTGTTCTGCAAGTCCACCCAAGGTGTGACATGGAGGTGTGAAAGAATCATTTACAAGCTAAATAAACCATCATTGTGCTTTTGGTAAGGAAAGCAAAAAGCTGCCACAGCATTCCTGTGGAACTGTATTAACCCTTTTCTGCAGGAGAAAAATCTCCATTTTACTGGGAGAAGTAGACTGTGGGTAAATCTGCAGCAGATCTGTGCTGCATGGTGCATCCTGTTGACTGGGATCATTACTACAGCTTTTGGAAACTTAAATTTGTGGACGACTTGGCTTCTCTGGTGAGCCAAGGAAGATACTTAGATTTCCAAGGATATCAATAGGATGTGATCTGTCAGAGACCCTGCAGTGTGACAGTCTGATAGATGCTTTCCACATGCACAAAATATCTGCTAGGTCCCTCTGAAACTCCAAGCAGCTGCAAATATTTAAGAATTTGAGACTCTGTTTTAGTTTAGAAGTCTGAGGAGTTTGTAGGG
>NW_005841837.1:2859172-2864653 GCF_000455745.1 Alligator sinensis
AGAGCCAGGCATCCACTTGTGTAGATCAGAATAGCTCTCCTGATGCTGTGTGTCACTTGCCTCTAAGGGAGGAGTATCTATAGAGGATGGATGTTTCTAGTATGCTCAAGAGGAGTTAGAAGCTTTGGATGGGGTTGCTCATTCTCCATTGTGCCCGTTAAAGTTATTTTCTTCATGTTTTATCCTCTGTTCCTTTCTGCCCTTCTTCCCCTCCTCTTCAGCTACTCCCCTCTTTCTCATTCTCTTTCCTAGCTCTGGACGTCACACTTCCTGTCACACAAGTCTTCTCTAATTTGCCTCTGCACTCGGTCCTTGGTTGCTGTCCATGAAATACCTGCAAATATCCTGGGACTTGGGGGACAGTTCAAACATCTCAGTAGCTCACCAATCCCTAGTCTGACTTTCAACTTCCTCCCTCCTGCTTTGTTTTAGTTGATTGTGCCTTTTTCCTCTGTGTTGTTCTAAATTGGGCACCAAGGAATTTGAAGTGTTTGCTTAATGATTTAGCATAGCTGTTCTCTGAACTCACAATAAATTTCACTGAGCATCTGTTTTTGAACGCACTTGAATTTTGTCTTGCTTTGAATTCTTTCACTCGCAGTGCATGGTTTTATAGCACTCTTAGATTCATTTAATCTTGTGTAACACATGAATGATCTCACTCATTTGAAAGACCACATGCTTGATTTGGTAATTACTATGGGTCTGTCTCTCACTGGTTTGGTTTTGTCTCTTTGTTCCTCATCTGTTACTTAATTATTTCATGAGATCTTGCTCTACCTTATCTTCCATCACAGGTTCAGAGTGTCACTTACCAGTCTCTCTTCTTTTTGAAGTTTATGTCACCTAGATAAGTCTTGAATTTTAAATACTGTTTTCTGTTAAACCAAATCTGAGCTTTATAGTAGTGAGTTTTGCACTTCAAGGAGCCACTGACTGCACGTAATATCCTCGTTCTCCTAAGAGCCTCTTGAGGGACGGGTCACTTGGTAGACTGAAGGTCATGTGTCAGAGCAATGACCAACAAGACTTTTGACTAATTAATTCCCAAAATTATTACAAGGCATTGATAGTATTGCCAACCCCAGTTCCTCAGATGTCCTACATAAACCTCTCGAGCTTGAAAATCATGTGATTTGGTGAAAGTAATAAAGATTTAGATTATTTTTATGAGGGATAGAAATTTAGGGGGGTTTCTTTGTCTTTATGAAAGCTGAGATTCTCATGTAATTGCATCACTGCACTGGCTACAGCTTTAAGAAGACCATTAAGGGCCAGATTCTATTCTGGCAATTAAGTGTCTAAGCTATACTTTAAGCTTGTGATCTTATTCCACCTCAATCAGGTCCCTAAAAAATTGTTAATGCTAAAGGTGAGTAGGTCTTGTGGCTTTGTCTTTAGATTTAGATGGTGTATGGGGTGGGGGGAGGGCAGGGAAAGCATACTTGTTAATTTTTTTTTCAGGAGCTTGAGCAGGGCAGAATAGGATTTTATGTACATGTTTTAGAGTTATATAGATAACTAAGAGCTGGAAGGAGATCTGGCCTGAAATCAGCACAGGATTTGCAATAAAATTGCCAAGAGTGGATAGAGAGCAAGAAGAACCAGAGACTTAAAAAAAATAAGAATATCTTCCATTCTAAGGCTGCAAAAAGGTTCTTTGATATCCCTACAAGGATATATCAGAAATATGTTCCTTTCTGAAGCCAGCTAAACCTTTCAGCAGATGATTGCCTGAATTCTGAGTTATTCTGCACTGTGCTTCTCCTGTACACAGCAGTGTGTGTGATGTTTTGAGGAATGAAATAGATTTTGATTTGAAAGAGATGAAATGTCTACTGTGGCAGAATGGACATTCCAGTCTCTAGCATATAATTTTGTCTGGAGCAAAATGATCCTTAAAAAGCATAAATATGGCACATAATGGTTGATGTAATCGATCTATAGGAAAACCAGGAAAGTGCTTTTGTTGAAATGACAAAAGTATTCATCTAGAAGTAAGTGTGTGTGTGTGTGTGTGTGTGTGTGTGTGTGATATCCTTAAAAAGCACAAATATGGCACATAATGGCTGATGTAATCGATCTAGAGGAAAACCAAGAAAGTGTCTTTGTTGAAATGACAAAGGTGTTCATCTAGAATTAAGTGTGTGTGTGTGTGTGTGTGTGTGTGTGTGTGTGTGTGTGTGTTGAAGCTTCTTGTACAGTGATTCAGGTGAAAGCGAATAATTGGACCTGCAAGCATTTTAATTTGAGCCAGGCCCAAGTTCAGATCCAGGGCTGCTGGAATAATAGAAATTCTTGTCTGCCCCCCAAAATTGATGAAAATAACACATTTTTGTTGCATTCAGTTTTTTCCCCTTGACATTTTCTGATATTTTGGAAGAAAGGTTCAGAATGAAAAATGTTTTGATACAGATTAAATGAAATTAAAATGAAAATAGGAAAGAAAATAAAAAAACACAGTTTCTCTCCTGCCTTTTCTCAATTAAAATCTTTTCAGTAAAACCTTTTCAACCAGTTTTATTCAAATCCAGTCTCACATGCATGCATACATACATGCATACATGCATACATGCATACTACTTGCTGTAATCCTTAGGAATAATTTAATCATATCAGGGTTTATTATAAAAGCAAGACAGCCACAGCAATCAGATTCATATTCAACCATCCAAAATTACAGGTTCAGCCTTTTCCCAAATGTTCTAATTGAGATGTAGAAAGCCATGAAAAGATTCCTGTAATAGTCATGCAATAAAATGGTTACTGGAGCCAAAAAAGCTCCCTTTAAAGTGTTGAAGGTGCTTTCCCCCTTTGCTTTGTGGCATTCTTGGTGCTTTGCTGAGCCTAAGCCAAGTACTTGATGGATCTTGGTATGCTCCTGTGCTCCACCTGGAGACCAAACTTTTGATAATGGTGGGCTTGTCCAGTGGATCAGGATATAGATAACACAGCATGCACCTAAATCATATACTGAGGCAAATCCTTTTGCCAGGAAACCCACATCAGGCTTTGGAGTCTATTGGTAGTTTTTGCTGGGTGCTCAGAATAGATCATCTATGTATGCAATATAATTTTTAAAAACGTTGGACCCATCATCCATGGAACTAATCTCATGTGTGGCATCCGATTTCTGGAAAGCCTCCCTGGGGACGGGCCCTGTTATAGCCTGTGGTCCACCTCTGAATTTGTACGGTTCTGCAATGACTTTATTGGTTATTTTCAAGGGCAACTGCACCGCAGTTTTAAATTCTTAGACTGTTACAATTGGGGTGTGTGTGTTTTGTCCCTTCTGCCCAAAAACAGTGCATTACCAAAATAGCTGTGTGTGTCTCTGTTAAGTATTCATCTCCAGGAATAGCTACCAAGGAGTTTGAAATATCTCTTGCCATTGCTTTTATATCACGTAGGAGTCTCTAGTGTAAGTGGGAAGCAAGAGTGTGGGGGGTTGCGTTTAGGATTCATCTTGTTCCTTTCCTTTCCTTTTATTTGCTTTAGTACTTTTGTTCTCCTTTGAGTGTAGCCAGACGTTCAGAACTGGAACAAAATCCTTGTATCCTCTTCACCATTTGCTGTGTGTGGAAACTCCTCTAAGAGTATTTTCCCAGAAGAAACAGTCTGACACAGATTGTGAGAAGAGAACAAACACTGCTAACCCCTCCTGCATTCTTCCCTCACCTCAGGTCATGTGAGCCACTTCCCTTCAGCAGTACATCATGCACTTGGAGAAAACAAGTCCTCATTCCTCAAGGTTGCTATTATTGTTTCATCTCTTGCACGGGGACCTTGTACTTGCGACCAAACTTCCTTGATACTGCTCTCACTGAGGGAAATGAAAGAATTCCACTTGTGAAAAGCTGACAGGTACTGGCATACTGGGAGACAGAACAAAGGTTAGTGTGGGTGGATACCATGAGTCATTTCTGACTAAGAGACTGGCAGAAGAATACCCATCTCTGGCAATCTGATTTTTTATTTTAAGGTCAAGGGCTGTCTAATGAAGCAGCATATACAGATGAATCAGTTCTTCGACTCACGCTGTTTAAATGCAGAATGAGGTGTATAAAGTTTAGTACTCTGTGGTTTTCTTAAGAATGAAGCATCTGCTCTTCTGTGTACTACCAAAATGTGATCAGGTTCGATTGCTGATTTGGTGGAGACGTCTTCTGCCAGTAGTTGCTTGATACAGTATAAACTAAGGACCTGATGTAGACTACAAGTTTTTACTGCATTTGAGTACCTGCCGAAAAGCATAATCCCTGATCCAGGGCTCCACATGGTTTAAGAGTACCACTGCAGACCACAACACACGAATGTCAACTCCATACCATATCAGCTTGATTATTCATAATCAGGGAGTGTATTACAGTTAGCTGATGCAATGATGTACATGACATGCCTCAATCTAAATGGAGTACAGAAATATGTTCAGCATCATGCCAGCTAATTCTGCCCTCGGCCACCATGTTCAGACATGGTAACATTTCAAAGGGTCTGGCCGAACAGAAATGAAAACTGAGGCAGGTGTTTGCATTCTCTTGAAATGATGGTGGTCTTCTACTCCAAAGGTGGCGAAGGGGAGGGCAGTAGAATTAGGTCTGCTGCTGTTGAAGTTTGTCACTACCATCTTTAAGGAAGCCAGGTTAATAGCTTCTCTGAGTGGCTTTGTTGTATGTCTTTTGCTCAGCAAGTGGACGCTCGACAGTCTGATTGCTTATCATGTGGTGTTTAATATTCCCTCAAGGGGGGAAGCTGTGCTGTTCTTATTTTTGTTTGTTGAATATTTTTAATTCCTGGCAAAGTCCCCAAAATCATACTATGTATTAAAATAAACAAGTAATAACATGTTGTTGATGCCGCCCTTCAATAGGCAGAGCTTACTGGAAGCCAGTAAGCCTTCTTTTGTGGTCTTTAAAGAGATCATCCAGGCCAAAGTTGAAGTGAAACTTATGTGTTATAATTCAAAAGAATATGGATCAGTTAGCAGAAGAATTATCTGAAAATGATTTACCTCTATAACAAAATGGCAGTAAATGCAGGGAATTTTAAAAGAAGGCTTAACTGCAGTTTTGAAGAGTTAAACTTTCGCAATGGTTTTTAAAGCTGATACCTGACTCTAAGACTGGAGGCCTACATTTAGAAAACTGAATACTATGAAATGGCATGTTTAGGATCTAATGTTGACCCAGAACTTTGGCCATGTCTAATATTTAAGAGCTTGAAAATCTTAGGCTGTTTAGTAGGCCTATGCGAAGCGGCTAGTATTCGCTTCGGATTCAGATTTGGCTGATTTGGGGGACAGTGATTCGATTAGGTGATTTGAATCACTGTCCCGATTCATTTTGGCTGAATCTGATTCATTGTCCACCATTTCCCCATGCTACATGGGGCGCTTTGCTTTTCTTGGCTTTTTTTCCTTCTTAAAGGGCCAGAGCTGGCCTGGGGGGACACCTGTGGGGGTGCTGGGGGAGCGGGGGGTGG
>NW_005841837.1:2864663-2886249 GCF_000455745.1 Alligator sinensis
GAGGGATTGGGGGGTTTGGCAGGGTTCCCCCCATGGTCTGCTTCCCCCTCCCCCACTCTTACTGCTTACCAGCTGGAGTTGGCTGCAGCTCCCTGCTGCAGCCACCGTGGACTGCCGGAATCATCAAAGCTCTCCAAATCTTTTCCGAAGATTTGGAGAGCTCTGAATCAATTTGGACCTTTAAATTGGTCCCCTGATTCAATTCAGATTTAGAGATTCGGCCACCGAATCAGGCCGAATCTCCTTCGAATCGAATCACCACCCAAAGCTTCGCACAGCCCTACTGTTTAGTCTGAGCCAACTGCCAATGACATGTAGGTTGCAAACATGAAGGTTACAACTGATGGAGGGGGGGGAGTGAACACTTAAGTCTTTTCTGAAGTAGAGACAACTTGAAAAGTATCCTTCCTGTCAGAGCTTTCCTCTGCTTTGTTGTCTAGATCAGAGCATAGCACTGAACTGTCAGATGTAGCCAACAGTTACTTTTCTTAAACATGGCTTCTTGAAACAGAAGCTTCAGCTCAGATTAATGCTGATAACACAGGGTTGTTGTTTCTTTGTTCCCTAGGCAGAATACACTGCAGTACTCGAGCTAGAGATCCATTGTGACTACATCTTCAGTGATGGGAAGAGGTACTGCCTCTTGGACCAGCTAATGATAGAAAATTAAGTTACACTAGTTCCTGAGCTATTTGAATAAAGAGAAGGAATCCAGAGGGAGCTTAAGAACACATGTAATGGCCACCATTTCGATCCGTGGCATGGGAACTGAGCAGGGGACTTTCCAGAGTTAAAACCATGATTATACTATAGCTGGAGGTAAAGAGCCATGTCTTGTTCTATCTGGGGCTATAATAGATATGTATCTTCTGTGACCTATGCACAGGAAGACCTGTAACACTCACTAGTGTTTTATATATGCATTCCTTTTGACATCAAGCTGATCTCATTTACGACTAATAGCTTTACTCCGTTATTCAAAACTATGTTTCATCTTGTCAACATCAACTGGAGCAAAATTACTCTTTATAGAGGAGCTGATTTTATCTCAGCAACAGAGCAGCTTTAGAATGATGTTCTCTGAATTTGGTGTGAATAAGAAGTACAGGTGGATGGCCTCAGAGCCCCTGGCATCTTCTTCCATCTCCTGGTCCACCATGTGGGAATGACCAGCTTGGGCATTGGGGCTCCAGAGGAGGAAATTCTTGGGGAGCATGAGCAGCCCCATTGTGATATCTGGGATCCAGAGGAATAACTGCAAGCAGCTTAGTGTGCTGTGATGCACTAGATTTAATTTGGTGAGCAAAGGAGCCTTGGGGCTGAGGCTTTTGAAAGACCTGAGGACTTTGAAAAGATCCAACAGTATTAATATTGATGTTTGCTCACAGCTTCAAAGGGATCACCCAACCAGCATGAGCGCTGGTCCATAGTTTTGCTGGGATGAGCTTCTGATGCAAGGAGAGATGCAGCTGAGGGTTTTTAAGCAGTTCACGAGAAACAGAAGGTTTAGATATTGTAGGAATGAGAAAACATGTCAGTCAGAGTTTTCCTTAGGCACTGGTTGGTATTTTTTGTATGTTTTAAGGTGACTGGTAGATTTCTCTCCATCCAGGATTCATGTGACTATTTGACCAAGGATCCAGGCATTTTTCATAGTTTCATAGTTTTAGGGTCGGAAGGGACCTAATAGATCTTCTAGCCCGCCCCCCCGCCAGGGCGGGAGAACAACAAAAGACCCCTAAACAAAAAACGGGACTCAAATGAGTCCAGCCAGGTAGGTATCCAGCCTCTTCTTAAAGACCCCCAAGGAAGGAGCCAGCACCACCTCCCTTGGAAGTTGGTTCCAGCTTCTAGCCGCCCTAACTGTGAAGTAGTTTTTTCGGATGTCCAATCTGTCCCTCCTCTCCATCAACTTGTGCCCATTACTCCTTGTTATGCCAGCGGGGGCTAGGGGAACCAGCGTCTCCCCCAAACCCTTCTGGTTCCCCCTAGTGAGCTTATAGACGGTCACCAGGTCCCCCCTCAGCCTTCTCTTGTGGAGGCTGAATAGGTTCAGGGCCCGCAGTCTCTCACTGTAGGGTCTGCCCTGTTGTCCCCGGGTCATGCGGGTGGCCCTCCTCTGGACCCTCTCCATGTTGTCCACATCCCTCCTGAAATGGGGCACACAGAACTGGACACAATACTCCAGCTGCGGCCTGACCAGCGTCGCATAGAGGGGGAGGATCACCTCCCTGGCTCTACTCAAGATGCACCTGTGGATGCACGACAAGGTGCATTTTTCTTTCACCCAGGTGTGGTATGTGGACCTGATGTGATGATCCTTGCCCTTCTTCAAAGGAATATGTCTTGACTGCCACACAGTCAAGAACATCAAATTCCAGAGAACTTTACAGAGAACTAGACTTTGGGAACTACTCGCAGAAGTAGATTCATTTAAATTACTCACTAAGCTGCAGTAAAAAAAACACATGCCAACAATAACATGATATTTAATAACCCAATATGTTGTATTTATGACCATCATTTTTTTCTGTGTACATGGTAGTCTTTCATTCACTATGTATGTCAAGATGAGCTTTTGTTTCCTTGGATGGGCTTTGATTAATGCATTTTTGATACTCCACAAAAAATATAGCTTTGAATGCTAAGAAAATTAGTTTTGTTTAGCATCATTTTTCTTATTGTATGTATCATTCAATAGAACAGTATAATTTGTTTGCTTATAGTGGTCAGAAGAGCTAGTGTCCCTGGGGGAAGGGAACAAATATATTGCATTCTGATTATGTTAGTGCAGTGTCTTTATGTTAGTGGGGTTCATTGCCACATGCTATCCAAAACTATATGATCAATCCCATTGTTTGTATCCAAGATAGTAAAGATATCCACATCACCCAAACTATGCTAGGAGCTGACATTTGCTACACGAATCACAGGTCCATCTGCTTAGTTATGCCACTCAAACTGGCTCTCAAATGACAGAAGCAACAGAAGCAATGCCGATAGAAGATCAGTGTCAAAGGACTCAAGGACCCAATCACGTGAGACCTCTTCCACCAGTGCCTTAATGAAAAACTTGTGAATTCCAGTAAAAAACAATGGGAGAATGTCAGCAGTGCTTGGGATGCCTTCAAGTCCACTGTCATCAGTGCCTGTGAAGAGACATTTGGATTCTGTATCAGGAATCATCAAAACTGGTTTGTTGAGAATGATGGGAAGATCCAAGAGTTGATTGACCACAAGTGCAAGGCCTTTTGTGCTTGGCAGAATGACATTAACTCCAAGCAAAAGAAATTGAATCTCCAAGAAGCCCAGGCAGAAGTCCAAAGGAGGATCCATGAACAGATGGCGGAAAGACAAGGTGAAGGAGATTCAACGTCTTATGGACATCCATGATATCTGTGGTTTTTTCAATGCCACCAAAGCCATCTATGGTCTGAGCACTCAGGGACCAATCCCCTTGAGACATAAGGATGGAGGAGATCTGATCAAGGAAAGGGGAACCATCAATGCCCATTGGAAGGAGCATTTTGAAGACCTTCTCAGTTAAGACTCTGTTGTTGATGAGAGGTGTTCTGAGCTCCATCCCACAGCCCCAGTCAGATGCTCTCAGAAACCGTCCATCCTTGATGCGGTGAGGAAACCCATTAAGCAGATGAAGAACTACAAAGTATCTGGAGCAGATAGATTTCCCACTGAAATCTTCAAGCAGCGGGGAAAGGAGTTCACATCACATCTCCATGCCCTCATCTTAAGGATTTGGAATGATGAGGAAATCCCAGATGACCTCAGGGACACCATGATTCTGACAACCTTCAAGGAAGGAGACAAGTCTGACTGCAGATTACAGAGGGATCACCTTGCTGTCCACCACATGAAAGATTGTTGTGAGAACCCTCCCAAACCATCTCCTTGCACTTGCTAAAAAGCTCCTCCTACAATCTCAGTGTGGGTTTAGGGCAGTTAGAAGCACAACTGACATGATTTTTGCAGTTTTCTAGCTGCAGGAAAAATGCCAGGAGCAATATAAACCTCTTTACATGGCTGTAACAGGCACTGGGTGCACCTGTTTCTTTAAGAAAGGACAAGGCTCTAGAAGAAGCTGAGTCAGCAGGCAGGGGACCACCTGATCAGAAAGGTACAGGGCTTAACCAGGAGATAAGCCCAGGGCCAGAGTTGGGGCAGGCAATCTCACCCTGGCTGCTGACATGGATGAAGCTCCTGGGAAGATAGATACACCAATATTAGCGTCTTCTCTGAAGCAAACACCATGAGCATCAAGGCGATGATCATCTGACATCAACTTTGCTGGGCCAGCTCTGTCATCCAGATGTACAACTCCAGACTCCTGAAACAAGTTTTATTCTTCCAGCTCAGTCAAGGTGTATGCTCAAGAGGAGGGCAAAAAAGTGCTCCAAGGATGTTCTCAAGGCCAACTTGTAAAACTGCAGCATTAACATCAACTCTTGGGAGACTCTTGCCCAGGACTGTCCCAAATACAGAAAGAGTCTGCTGCAAGGATCTCAATACCATGAAATCTTAGCACAATAACAAGATACGGAAAAGCAGGATCAGCAGAAACAGTATGTTGCGGATTAAATCATCCACCACACATGGAAACACATGCCCGAAGTGCAGCAGTCTGTCAACCCCAAATTGACCTTGTCAGCCATCTTCAGATCCACAGATAAGATAATCATGGAAGATATTCTTCCTCACCTGCAAGGGATTGCCAAAGAAGAAAACTGCATGCCATGGGGCAAGCTGAAAAGATACTGCAACACTATCACGGGAAAGATAGAGGTACAGAGAGGGTACAGGCAAACAGCTTTCTCGCTGATCCAAGCCAAGAGTGAAATCATTTCCATTCTTTTTGTCATTGTCGTGAATCAGAGCAGCCGTCGGCAGCTGTCTGACTCACACCGGAGTGTTTAGATTTAGAACTCGGCAGGCGGGTAATTGATGGATGGAGTGGAATTAACCAGGCACAGACACGTGTAGGTTACAGGAGTTTGTTTACTTACGTCGCCTAGATAGTGAAGACGACGCAGGCGAGCCTTTGTTCCGTTACAGCTTCGGTTATAGAGTTGAATACATGCATATAGCTTCGGTTACGGAGTTGAGTACACGCAGTCAGGTTACAACGAGATAATGACGGACGTGGCGACAGACGTGGCACCGGAACAAACGGTCGGGCTTGTAAGACTTTCTACGTCAATATTTTACGCTGACGGGGTGATTGATTGGGAATTGATCAAGTTCCCAACTCTCTGGTGACAAGCACAGGTGTTTCCTGTGAGATCCCCAGAGTTCTCCGACTTGGGCGGAAACTGTTAAACTATTTATAGGCAGAAGTGTTTGACATAGACACCCAATGATGGGCCGTTATGTGGAATCTTAAATTTTTTGGCAAGCAGCAGCTCTTTGTCTCCTCAAGTTACAAGGTAGTGGGTTAGGTTTCTCTACCTGTTACATGTGCACTACATGTGAGGAGCTTACGCTTATTTTTTAACCAATTATATATAGTTTCCCCTAGCATTTTATTTCAGCTGACCAATTATCTACAGTACTCCGGCCGTGTTTTGTTTCAAGGAATTTTTGGCAGGGATGTCTTTTAACCCTTAATCGTCAAAATGAGGATGATTTGAATGGTATCTCTTGCTTAGTGACATGGGCACAATTTAATTGGGTTGTGACAGTCATCATCTCTCTCTTACTTTTTAGTTGTACAGCACTGTTCTTCCATAGGTCTCAAAGCACTATGACATGACTGGCTATTATCATGATCCCTATTTAAAGGTGAGGAGTTGAGGCACAGAAAAATTAAAGCCAAGATTTGTAAGTTTCTAGGTCCTGAATTCATAGATGCGATTTCCAGATGGTGAATACTCAGCACTTAATACATTACAAGTTGGGAAGGTTGGGCACTCAAAATGAATGAGCCCCTTTAGAAAATCTCAGCAATAGTGACTAGACCTAGACCACAGAGAGGATTGAGGTCAGAAGTAGAAAAAGAACCCTGGTCTCCTATCATTTAGTAGCTTGTCAATGTGTCATGAAATCTCCCTATGTGTAGATCAATAAACGGACTGACTGTCTGATCAAATAAAATATGGACAGGGCAGAAACTCTTTATTACAAATTCTTCATTATTCGTTGCCTAGGACCTCCCTATGGGTTTCCTTGAAGTCTTAGAAACTGGCTACTCCTAATTGTTTTTTTGTTTTTGTTTTTATAAATACATACTTTCCAGGGTGCTAAGAATTAATTTAGGTGACTTACCCTGGAATGGCACTGCTGTATCTCTGTTTTCTGGAATTTCAGGAGAAACCTATTTTGGGGTGTTTGGGGGCTCTGATTTGCATAGGCTAGGTATGTCATTCATACTGTATCTGTGTACAAGGGCAAGTAGAACATGCTTGAATGAAACACATAGGAACCTTGCAGTGCTCTCACATGTTTCCATTTGAAAGACTAATCTGCTAGTGCAAAAGCAGATTGATTAACCTTTGACAAGCCAGGCAATGCAAAACCAGCAAAAGGGAACAAAGAGGATCTCCAAAATAGCTAAGCTTCAATTGTGCTTTCACCTGATAACGTGGTGTGGGGCAGTCTGAGTCAAACCTTCTCTGCAGCAAGCTGATGGCTGCTTGGTGATAGTCTGACTTCACAGATAAGAGAGTGCAGTGATAGAATTACCAAGTGATTTTTAAAATGAACCTCAATCAATAAGCACCTATTACAACTCAGAAACCATCTAGCCTGCAAAGCCAGCTGCAGTGCAAGTTGATGTGAAATGAGAGGGAAAGTAAAAATACTGTTGGGTAACACCAATGTTGATGACTTGGTCCTATCCGTTTCAAAATATTTGAGTACTAATAAAAACAAACAATCCTGTTCAGGGAGCCAACATTCAACATCCCTTGATTATACAGAATTCACATCCCCTATTTTTAAATGTAAAAAAATTATCCTCCATGCAATGCTATTACAAGTTTTCTCTCATAGCCCTTAGCTCAGTCATATTTTACAGACAGTACAAATATGTAAATGATAATACCCAGCACTTTATATTTAATTGGGGGAGGAGAAATAGAAAAGCATGCTGATAGAACACTTGTGTCTTCTTGATGTTGAGAGAGAGGCCCAAAGTTTGGTAGGCTTCTCTGAAGAGATCCAATATGGGCTGGAGCAGGGATTTTCAACCTTTTTTTGTCTAAGTACCGCCGGTGGCTGCAGGGGTGGGCATAGCATGCAGCCAGATGCTGGGGGGGGGGGGGGGGGGGGCAGCATGCAGTCCCATGCTAGGGGCAGAGGTTAGCGCGTGGCTGAATGCTGAGTGGTGGGGAGGGTTAGCGCATGGCCAGACGTTGAGTGGGGGTTGGGGGGTGGCATGAGGCCAGACACGGAGCAGGGTGGGCAAGGACAGAGTGCCGCTGCCTCCTAGGAGTAGGGCCAGGGTGGGGTGAGGAAGCTCACTGGGCTAGGGTGAGGGCAGCAGTGCCCCTCTGCAGGGCAGGGAAGTTCACCAGGCTGGTGTGTAGTGGTGGCAGTGGTGGCCGCCACATGTGAGCTTCCCCACCTCACAGAAGGACGCTGCCACCCTTGCCGTACCCCGGCCCTGCTCCTGGGAGGCAGTGGTGCTTCATCCCTGCCCATCCACGCATATCCCCTAGGACTGGTCCAAGTACCCCCAGGGGTATGCATGCCTCTGGTTGTCAAACCCTGGTCTGGAGGTTTTCTTCAGTGTGTGCAAGAATGGCAGTCATCAGCATGTTGAAGGTAAAAAAGTCTTGTTTTGAAATTATATTTAAATAAAATAGTGGGACAAGAAGCCTGAACGTGTGGACACTAAAATGTGGATAAAGCATGAGAAAAGTAGAATAATAGAAAATTAGGTTTGGAAGGGAACTCAGGAAGTCATCTAGTCCAACTCCCTGCTCAAAATAGGCCCATCCCCAACTAGATCATCCCAGCCAAAGCTTTGTCTAGCTGGGTCTTAAAAATCTGCAGAGATGGAGATTCCACAATCCCTCTGGGTAACCAGTTCCAAGGTTTTACTACTTTTACTAGTGAGACAGTTTTTCCTAATATCTAACCTAAACTTGCTTTGCTGCAACTTGAGACCATTGTTCCTTCTTCTGTCTCCTGCCACAACTGAGAATAGTTTAGCTTCATTCTCTTTGTAACAACCCTTCAGGTAGTGGAAGGCTGCCAGTACTGTAGCAAGGAAGTTTGGTGCCTGAGGAAAAGCCCGCAGCGGCAGCCCACCCTTGTCCCATGCACAGATCTGGGGGGTACACGCCCCCCCCCCCATGTTTGCCTGGGAGTGCATGCAATAGCAAGAGCTCTCCCATCCCTGTGCTCCCCCCTCAATAAGCTGCTCGCAGCTCTATCCCACCCCGCTTGGTCAGTGCCTGTTGGTGCCCCTTTGCTTCGGTGCCCGGGGTAGGCGCCCTGCTTGCCTCCCGCTCCTCCCCTCTCCCCACTATTGCACTAAAGGCTGCTATTACATTCCTTCTCAGTCCTAGCCCTACCCTCCAGAGTACTCCCCAGCTTGCAGCCATCTGCTAACTTGCTGTGGGTGCATTCTATGCCATCTTCCAGGGTCTTGATGAAGACATTGAACAAAACTGGTTCTGGGACCAGCTCCTGGGTCACTCCGCTTGATACCCACAGCCAACTAGGTATTGAGTCATTGACTACTACCCTCTGAGCCTGACAATCCAGCCAGTTTTCTGTCTACCTTACAGTTCATTCATCCAACCCATACTTCCTTAACTTTCAGAGGTGTTTTGGGCTGTTTTGGCACCTGAAACACTGAATCCAAATTGAAATGGAAGGCTCAGAAACATCTCTGAAATGAAACAAGGCATCCAAAAAATTTCAGAAATATTTTGGAAAATTTCAGAGGTTCGGAGCCAGGCTTGCAGGGAAACAGCTGTATGCTGCTGCCCTGTTGTGCGACTCGGCTTCACAGGGATCAGAGAGTCGCGCAGAGGTCTCCTTCCCTGTACAGAAGGCAGCAGCCCTCCCCGGTGGGGCCCTGCAGCCCCCAGTCCCAAGCGCTGCCCAGCTGGGTCGAGCTGTGTGAAGTTTCCCTTGCAGCCCGTTTGAAAAACGTTCAGAGGAGATTCAGCTGAGCTGAAATGAAACAGGACAGTGATCCGAAATGAATCACTGTCTTCCAAAATGGTAGAATCTGAAACCAAATCGAAACACGGCTGTTTCAAATAGCCATACTAAGTACCATGCTCCAGCAGCCTCCACATCTCATGTATCAGTGTCCCCAGGCTTCAAAATGGTGGTGGGGAAACTTTAACTAAAGGTCATCCGATGAGCTTTCGTTAAAGTGCCCCACCGCTATTTTGAAGCACAAGGACACTGATACATGAGATGCTGCTGGCACTTTAATTAGTTTGGTTCTTGGAGCCACTTTAATTAAAGTGCCCATCCCTGGAGCATGTGTTAGAATACCCAGAGAGAGGTTGTGAAATCTTTGCTTAAGGTCATGCAGGAAACCAGTGGCAAAACTTGGAATTGAACCTGGTTCTCCTGTGGTACTCTCCTAACTCCTGGAACATCCCTTCACTGCTTCCTAGAAGCATGCACCTAAAATGATGTGTGGCTTCCTCCTCTTTTTTTTTTTTTTTAATGTCCTGGAGACCTAGCAGAGCTCATCAGTAATATGAAGACTAATCATGACCACCCAGAGTAGATGCTCATCACCTTCTCAAGGAAATGGCTGAAATGCATGAATTAATGTTGTTAAGTGCAACGGTAGTTTGTAGTGCAGTCAGGATGTTCACAATAATTCTGAAGTGGGGGGAGGTAGGTTTCTTATGACCCAGGTGCTAGTCACAAATGCAATGCGCAATCAGAGATGAAGCATCTCATTTGAGGGCTAACTTTGTACCAGTTTTGAAAATTTGTTACAGCAGATTCAAGGATTCATACCAATCAAATACCAATCAAATGCTGATGCCACTGTCAGGAAGAGACAGTGAAAAATAAACACCACCCAGCTGCTTCCGAACCTTGCAGATGCTTGTTTTAGCCTGTCCAGAGGTAATGCAGATGCTGTCTGGACCGCTGGTGTCTGACAAAAATATGCAGCTTGCGGGGTAGATTTCTCAATGAAGCAGGCAAAGGAATACAGCAGAATGAAGCGGGCATGGTCTTGAGGCCAGATTGTCAGCCATCTCTTCTCATATGGAGATCAGAATATAGCCATTCAGTTCTGAAAATGTGTTCAGCATTCTGCACTTTTTAGTGGATGCTAAACACTTCCAAAAAATTGGGCTGCTTCCTTGAAAGGCCTGTCTGCAAATGTGGGTGGTGACTACTTCCAGAAATCTGACCCTTCACATGCTGTAGTTATCACGCTCTTCAGTGATGAGTTACAGTTGGGTTTTTTTCTTCCCAGGCTATTGTTCAGAGATAAGATAGACAGTGGATGCTTGTACTTTGTTTTCATCAGTTAAGAGCTCTTCAAGGTACAAATATCCTCATGAAAAAAAAACCATGTATGGTGAGAACAACACCCAGCCCTAGTATGAAACAGGAGTCATTCCACTAAAGTGAAGGAGTTAGGTTTAAAAGAGGTGAGAATAAACTCTATTACAAGCAATCTAGCCTCTTTCTGAGTTTCCTGCCTATATGTCTTTTTCTTGATCACTTTTTGTTTCATTAGGCTGAATGTGTGAACTGACCTTCAAGCAGAGGTCTCTGAAATTCAGGGAAGAAAAGGTTTCTGTGGCTGTCCAGCACCAAGGTCTACCAGAGTCTCTAAGGAAAATGCAAACCTCAAAGGCAAACTTGGGAGGAATAGAGACCAGGAAGTTCTGCCATTTCGCTGTGCCTTGGCAGGAGGAAGGCCTAGTCTGCTGCCTCAGGGTCAGTCCCGCCCTTCATACAGTGAATGGGAAGACCCCATTGATTCAGAAGAGGTTGGAGGAGGGACAAGGGTTGAGGCAAAGGAAGTGGTATCAGCACAGGAATGGCTTGACAGAAGCTAGGATCTTTCAGTCTGAGTGTAAGGTGAAGGTGGACTCAATAATGCATTGGAGAAAAAAGTATAGGAAAGGAAGGGTCAAAACTAGGACTCCAGATTCAAATACTCTCCACTCCAGAATCTCCAGGGCTGGACGTAGACATGAACTGGGTAGTTCTAGTATGCAAAGAAAGCACTGGGCATTTGGGGGGTAGGCAAGAAGCCTGCATGCAGTGGGATAACGTGCTGGATGTAGCAGGGCAGTATGGCAGGGCACCTTGGGGTGTCTGCCACTTTTAGGGCAGTGTCAGGCAGCTACCAGGTGCCTGATGGTGGCAGCCATTTTGAGAACAAGGGCTATAAAGGCTGAAGTTTGCTGCTGCCAGCTCAGGCAGAAACATTGCCTGGCTGAGCTGCAACAGAACATCTAGAAGGTAACAGCAGGAGGCTCTTGGTCCTGGGCATGATCTGAAACTGCACCCTGCTGGGGAAGGGTGGCCTGGTGGGGCTCCTGGTGTGGGAGCCCCCAGGAAATGCCAAGCCAGTTACCTCCCTGGTGAAAGGTGAGGAGGGGCGCCTTAATCCCAACCCCCATTTTCGAGTGGGCTTTGGAGGCAGTTGTGGGAGTAGTGGGGCCAGGCACAGCAAGTAGAGTGTCACCTGAGCCCAGCAGGGATGTGAGATCCCAGAGACCCCAGAGGGGATAGCGTGGGGAGTGTAGAGTGTGGCCCCACACAGAGTAGGGCTGAATGGGAGTAGGCCTGAAGGGCTCTGTGTGAGGGGGGCTGAGTAGGGCCAAACTGGGAGTAAACCTGAAGGGCAGCACAAGGGCCAGACCCATGAGTAGTTGATCATGAAGATGAGAAGACCCCAGGGTGGGGCGTGGTGTAGAGGTCCTAGAGGGGGTATAGTATGAGCCCCATGGGTGGGGAAGAGGCCAATGCATGGTTGTGGACACCTGGGGCCATAGTTGGGCCAGAGGCCAAGTAGGGGGCTCAGCCAGAGAGTTAGGGCTGAGTCCTGACACCGGTAAGTCCTCCACTGCAAGGAGGCCAAGAGTGGGTTGAAAGAAAGATCTAGAGGTTAAACACAATGATCTGCTGCTCCAGGGAAGGTGTGAGATTCCTTGTGAGACCCTGGAGCATCAGTCGTGGTATGGGTTAAGAACATCATTTAGATGCCATCTGCAAGGCATGGGCTGCAGTGTAGGAAAGGTTTGGAGCCACAGATAGCACCCCCTGGCATCGGAGCTGGGAATAGGCAGCTTCACACATTATACCACCAGTCTATGAGAATAATGAAGTTGTGGCAGGAGAAACTGGGCGGACTGCCCCAGAGAGACAGGTGGGCGGGCTAGTGGGAGACCCAAACCTGAGCGTGTCCCCTGTCACAGGCAGTCTCAGGCATTCACTGCTAAGTGGCTGCTCTGGTACCGATGTGCCAGCTGAGGCAGCCAGGCTGCCTGGATGAATTAACCTCTATGTGTTGGTCTATACCATCTTTATGCTGTGTCAGGACCTGGTTCCAAATCTCCAGCCTGGCAACTCAGGGACTTAGCACCAGCCCAGACTCCACTGGGCTACAGCTTGTGGACATAAGTGGAGCAGCAGAGAAGGAGTTCCACAGTGAGAAGGCCTCCTGCCACTGACACCTATTGGCCAGGGCTTTCAGCTCTGAACTGACCCCGCTGGCCTATATAAAGCCTGGGCAAGAAACAAGAAGTTATCTGAACAACAAAGCTACTGCTGTATTTGGACTGCCCTCTGTCTCTGCTACCCCGTGATCCCAGATGGGACATTCCATTGCTGAGTTTGCCTGGACCCTGACCACTGCCTCTGGATAACAGACCATCTTGGACTACAGTACAGGTCTTAGTGCATCACCAGATTTCAGAAGGTTTGCCAGATTCTCCTGGCTCAAGCACATGGTCAGCTTCCAACCAGTAGTTTCTTTCAAGACTGCAGCTGGATACGTACACATTTTGCTTGTTAAAGGTGTCCTATACTAGCTTCCAGACATAGAACGAGCTCTTTAATTGCTCCCTGCAGAATTTCCTTCTGAGGTTCTTGTTATCTTTAAGCACAGTTTTGTTTATGCTGGAAGATCAGAACCACAACAAATCATTCAGATGATGATTGGAGCAGGTTTTGTCGCAGTGTCCTCTAACAATGACTTGCATATCATACAAAGGCCAAAATATCTTGTTAGCTACTCTGCTAAATCTTCCACTTAGTCACGTCAGGGAATTAGACTCCAGATTGAAAGCAATGAGGAAGAGAGCCCATTGCATGCATTTCGGCAAAGAACCCAGTATGTCACCTGCTTGATGCTTGGCCGTGGGATGTCCTTGAGACTGTTTCATGCCTCTAATAGAGTCAGCATTTCAGTGGTTCATTTGCATGGTAGCAGCTAAACTTCTTCTATAAAGGTATTCATATTGGTGTTTTGGCTGTGTGAGGTGGAATTGCCCACTCCCAAAAGCAGTGATTGGCTAAGATGCTGTACTCTGGAGTTCAGCAGACCCACACTTCTATCCTCTGTCTTCTGATGACTAGCTAACAAACCAACAGGCTGTGGGGTGGGGTGAAGGAGTGTCACTACCAAATAAAACCAGTAGTTGGTGGCCGTTGGCTCAGTTTCTTGATTGGGGGGAACTTGTCATTCCAAAAACCAAGAAAGAAATTTAGAAAATCCTGATTCTTTTCCTTTTTTAAGATGATGATGGGAGCTATAAGTTGAGAAACACAACACAGTGGACCATCTAATATCTCAGCACCTTCAGGGAGTTACTGAATGCTCAGCTTCCAGTGAAGTGATGACAGTGTATTGTTCTCAGTTTGATGAGGCAGTCATCAAGACTTAAATACGATGAGGTATCTAAACACAACCTAACAAAACAGCTTTATAGACTGGACCCTCATCTTCATTGAAGTCTACCTGGCTGTCAAACAGAAGGGAGCTTGAAGAACTTCCCCAGTAGTGCAGAGAGGTTTATCACAGATTAGCATCAAACTCTTAACCTTAACCACCAGACTGAACTACATTCTCTTTGTTGCCCTTACTTTACTCTGTATCTAGAGGCACTAAAAGGAAATAGTGAAAAGAGTTCTGCATATACCACACCTGGCAGATGTTTATAAGGGCAGAAAGCCCTTAAAATACTGTATATACTTATAAATGTACCATAGCTCTGTTTGTGTGCATGTCTGGAAAATCACATGGCTCTCTCCAGCACAAATTATCTAGTGTGTTTTAATGATATTGCATTGTAAATAAAATGCTATTCGAGTGTTTGTAAAAAAATCCAGGTTTTCAGAACCAGCAAATTACTCCAACTCATAATTTCATCAAAAAACACTGTAAAAATAGCCATACTTTTCATATCCCAAGGTAGAAAAGGTGCTGCAGATTTATGCCTTTCCTTGAACACACAGATTTATAACTGTGTGTAATGTACATTCATTTCATCCATATTTATAACTGCATTGATGCAGAGTCTGGTATCCATTACTTTAATCTATGTAACTTGATCATCAGAAATTTGAACCATAATTTTTAACACATATTGCAAAAAATTTCTTTTTGATTCAAAAAGGAGAAAAGTATCTTAAAGTCCCAGCTGCAATTAGTTATTAAAACTGAACTTCTTTCCTTAAATACATGTGTTTGTTCGCATATCCTCTGCACCATTCTGTCCTGTTCTAGGTCTTTTTACTTCAGGTTAATCCTACAACCACTCACTATAAAATACCTTGAGGGGAAAAGAAAAAAAATGATGCAGTTAAGGATTGTACTGAGGAGAGCTCCTGTAAATAAATCTTTTACATCTTAGCAAAGTGAAATCAGAAATTGAAGAGTCAGTGACAGCAGTAGCCTCTAGTCACTTAAAGTGAAGTGGAAAAAAGAGTTCAGGGCCAGATCAAAGACTTCCATTGACAGACAGCAGAAATTAAACCCAGATACCATTTCATAAACATGGGGCAATTGACACTCAACACATGGTTATCATCCAACATTGGAAAATAAAACATCTCTACTTCTTGAAATCCTGAATTGATGACCTGAGATTGAAGTTAATCAGTTACCTGATGCTGAATACAAGTCAGAACAGTCATGTTATCTGAACCCATCTTGGCTTCAGTAGGATTTTATCAATTCATTAGTGCACCATGGTAAAGGACAGGGTTTGCCACACAGTACTGTGTTAAAATGGTTTTGTAAGTTCAGAACATATCAGGAAGAGAGACATAAATGACACTGTCCTTTAATACCTTTAGTGTTGAAAAAAAGGTTATTTCTACTCCTACATTCTGAGTCATATGTAGGGTATTAATATTTTTGTTGATTTGTATTTTATGCTCCTTGGATACAACAGTGCTGAACTCTCAAGGCAACATTCAGCTGTCTACAGCATAGGTATAAATCAATGTATCTCCCCTGATTTTGATGGGGGTTCTCTGCATTACTGGCATATAACTGAGAACAAAATCATGCTCATATGACAACAGGATGGAGTCATCCCTAGTGTAGGCATTAGTTTATTACAGAGTTGGTCAACAAATGAAGAAACCCATAAGAATATTTCAAACTTTTTTGGAATTTCTTGTGGCAATTTCAATAATTGAAAATGAAAGAAATAATATTGAAAAACTGAAGGAATAAGGGGAAGGAAAGTCAAGGGGAAACAAAACCAGAAAGATGTAGTTCATTCGCTCATTCGTTCATGGTAGTAGTTGATTTTCTATTAAAAACTGGAAAAAAATTGTTACTTAGAAAAAACAAAGTGTTTTATTTTGGAATATATTTTTGATCAAAAGAATTTTGACTGGCTTTCTACTGCTGTATTTAGTCCTTACCTAGTAAAAGTCACACCTGTGTAAAACCTTAAAACCTACATGATTTGACAGGTGAGGATATTGCCTCATGAATTCCTCTGGTGACAGTCAAAGGAGAACATGAAGAATGACCTCAAATACGGTAAAATAACACCCCTCCAAAAAGGAGAATGGACAGCTCTGCTTCCATAATGTACTCTGGTAAGCACCTAACTTTAATCTTGTGATTAATATCCTTGGCTTCAATAGAACAATTTTCGTGCTTAAAGTTGGGCCTATGCTTCAACAGGTTGCTAAATTGGAGCCCTAAAAAAACCTGTTTCTCAAGCATAGCAAGCTCTGTTTTTATGAGGAAGCATATCTTTTGTATAATATTTTAGTTTTCAGCAGAAATCTTATGTATCTGTTTCATGAAGGCATTGCTTCTTTTTTATTACCCTTTCACTTCATTGAGTAACATTGACCTACACTGGCAATCTGGCTTTATACATTTGAATATTGAAAAATTTCAAAGCATCTTCTTGGTAGCTTCAATTATTTCTGGGTTTCATACATAGAAATTGGGTCAGATCTGTACAGGGGTGAATCTAGAAAGGTAGAGTCACACACCCCATTTGATTCCTGGTCCATCCAAAGTTTAAAAGCCTGGCTGTGGCAGCAGCATTCTTATTTAGGCAGCAGTCTGTTGGCGTCATGATTCATTTTAACTTAGTGGATTCTTTCTAAACCTTTCATTTCACAGGTGTTAACAACCCCCTGTCACCTTCTTGATGTATTTGATGTTCCACTAATCAAGTTATCCTTTCTTCTACAGTCCTGCTGTCTGTTAGCTGCTCCTGGTAATGTAGTTCCTATTTCACTGCTTGCACACTGTTTTCAGTCCTAACTAAAAACATTAATTCAGGTGTGGAAATAGCTTTCAGTGATGTATTGTTTGCACAGTCAACATGCTCAAGAAGGCTAGGTTTTGTTTTATGAATCTGAAAAAAAGAGATATACATTGAATTCTAATTAGGGTTGGAGAGCCAGTCAAACATTGTCAATTAACTGGTCAATTGACTTCATATTTTTGATTGATCAAAGATTATAGCAATGTTACAAAAAAAAAGCTACTTTTTTGTAGTTTTCTTGACATAAATGTGATTTTTAATTGGTTTTTGACACACTTCTTAATGGAAAATTTGTGCTTTTTCTGTGTATTATTTGGACCTATTGGCATTTTTTTTTACAACTTTTGACTGATATTTGACTGATCAATTGAGTGAACTTTATTTGATTGATCAAATGCCCAAACAAAATTCTAATGACTACAGGATTAATGAAACAACATCTCTTGATTTTTTTTGCCTAGTTTTTTTTTGTACATGATCTATGATGCAAAGAATTAATGTACATTGCAATAAAGACATACTTGTTTCTACTTCAATCTTAATCTGAATAATATAGCCCTAGGCCCCTAACCTATTTATAAAGCTTCTAATTTCTTTTTAACCAGAGAAAAATGTGTTTCATTATATGTAATGATATATTCTGCCATCTGCACCTTCCTTTTCCAAATCCTAAATCCACCCATAGATCTGTGTTACTGGTACATATGAGCAAAAGACCTAGAGGAGGGATGGGCAATTATTTGGGCTGAAGGACCACTTAATGAGTTTTGGTGTGCTGTTGAGGGCCACACACACAAACATGCGTGCATTTGTATGCCCACATACACACACTCCCTGCAGCTGGGCCAGGGCTGGTTCCAGAGCAGCAGTGGGAGCAGAAGCAGAAGCCAGGGGTTACAGCACACCCTGGCCTGCCCCTCTCCTCTGCCCCACCGCAGAGCCAGCACCTGCTGGCTGCATCTACAGCTGTGGGGGCAGGAAATGGAGCTGAACTGTGGGCCTTCTCGTTGTCTTACCCCACCATCAGGGATCACACATACTTCCCAAACCTGTGGCTCCCAGGATCCATGATGCTGGGGCAGGATGAGACAGTGTGGAGGCCTACAGCTAGGGTCCGTGCCCAATGGCCAGAGCCCAAGCACAGTTCACCCAGGGCCTGCAGGACCAGACTGCATCTCCCAGGTACCATGTGGGATGCTGGGCAGAAGCAATCCCTCCTGCCCACCTGGCACTGCAAAGCAGGCCTGGGCGAGCCATACTCGGGGCCCGGCCTCTGCTGGTATCACGTGGAGTCAGATAGGCCGGGCTGCTTCTGCTCAGCATCCCCTGTGGTGCCTGGAAGATGCAGTCTGGCCCCGAATGCCCTGGGTGAGCTGGACTCTATCTCCCTGGCCACTGTGTGGTATGGGGTGGGCAGGCAGGTGGAGCTGCTTCTGCCCAGCCTCCCCTGCAGTGTCAACACCCAGTGTGGCACACCCAGGGCCTGCCGCGCAGTGCTGCTGCCTGCACCACCCACCCGCAGGCCAGGTAAAAGAAATTGGTGGGCTGGATCCAGCCCTTGGGCCATATTTGGCCTACCCCTGAACTATAGTCAATATTCAGGAACAGGTTAGACTTACTAATGCAACAAACTAAAGGAGAGGGATAGAATTGTGAGAATTTTATTATGCTTCTTCTTGATGCTTTTGTTCCTGACCGGCTGTTCACAACTCATTCTCTCTAACCACATGGTTATATTCAGACAAGGCTCTTAAAGATCCTTACAAAAGGATCATATTGTGAGGATCATATTATTGTGCTTCAGACCTGTCTCTGTCTTCAATTACATGTTCTTCCTCAGTTAAAAACATGAGGCAAAACAAAATGTCAGCTAGGAGTGGGAAAAACATATTCTGGTTGGTTAATGGAAATGTGAGACGTGAATTGGAAGTCTCTCCCAGGTTCATACTATCTAGTTCTCTTCTAATGAATCCTGAGATGTTTAGATCTGCACCAAAAGCATACCTAAACCTTTGGAGTCTGCAAAATTTACCCAAAAGATCCCCACAAAGCAACACCTTTCCCCAGAGAGCTAGTATGTTCCTTCTCTGCATAAACTGGAGAAATGATGAAAATGGTCTTTTTCCTTAGAGAGGTTCAAAATATCTTGAAATGGCAACAACAGCAACAAATCACAGACCTTTTTGCCACCTCAGCTCTTTCAGCAGTCCTGATGTCAGCATGGCCAAAGGTGCCCTCTGCATCTCAATCTACCTTCTACCAATCTATCCTCATGGAACTGGAGTAGCCCTTCTAAATGAGGAACACAAGACATTGAATGAATGGGAAAGCAAAGAAGTCAAGTGCACATTGCAGAACCTACCAAACATTTTATTTTAGATTTTGCTTTAGGAGAGGGCAAACATCTGTGAAATCATTATTTTCTGAGCCAATTCAACTGTCCCTAGACAATACATTTCAAGTGCTGTTGCTTTAACAGCTTATATTGTCCATGCTGTAGCAATTTCTCCCATTGCAAACATGCCTCTCACCTCTGTTGTACACTTTGTGATGAAGAAACTACTCAGTGCATTGTTTGTACTGGTGTGGCAGAGTATAGATACAGCTGCTGCATACTTAAAGACATCTACATTTTTCTGCTGGTGAGAGGAACAGCAATTTTCTGTCAGTCATCATGTTTCCCCACTTGAAAACAGACCCCAGGTGACCAGAGTCCCAGATCCCCTTAGCCCAGGCAATATGTGAGCTGCCATATGTTGCTATGGGTAATAGCCGACGCTGAACAGGTGTATGTCATCACAGTAGACCATCTGGAGGGCAGAAGATTAAAAAACTAAAGGTACATTTTCAATTTACAAAAGCTTTTGGAAGATGTTTTCAAGCAAGCTCGGGAGTCTTGTGATTTATTTGTTTTAATTGCACATATCTGTGAAGAAAATTATGTTTAAGCAGAAGTAAAGAAAGAAATGTAAAAATGTTCCACCTGGACCCAATTCCGCTCTCATTTGGACTAGCACTGGAGTAACTAGGACATTTACAGCACTGCAAAGCCAGTATGAACAAGAATCCTTTCAAAGGAGAGAAGTTGAATCCAAATCCATTAGTACAGTACCACTAAATTTAGCTGTGTCTTTTGCATAGAGAGACAGGGATAATGTCTGAAATACAGCAGTAGCCAAGGTAGGAATGCTGTTCAATTCTTAACCCAAAGGTCCTGTTTTAAAGGAAAAGAAACAGAGATGTGCTAAATGGCAGTGTTGTACACCTACTGATCCTCATGCAGTGCTTTGGGGGTCAAGAGTTGGGCTGAACTGGAGCTGAGGTGACAGCACTAGTCTTGCAACCTCTCTGACTAAAACTTGTGGTGGAAATACCATGAGATCAATTCATTTTGTTACATCTACCATCTATAAAAGTGAAGAAGGTAAGGACCTTGAGAGATAGTACTTTTCATGAGCTCTCGGAACTGGAAGAAAAAAACTTACTCCTTTTTTAAAAAAAATATTATCTGGGAAGCAAATTGGTAGAAGGCAGGCTTATATTTGAGGATATAAACCATAATGAGCTTTTAGGTACTAGTTTGAGCCAAGTCTGTGAACATATGAAAATGCCTCTGCATCGTGAAGTTCCTTATCTAGAGCTTCATCTAAGTTTTGGGGTGCTTGGATCTGGCATTTTAGTTTGTTATTAAAAATGATCACCAGTTACAGAGCTTGGCTGTAGCTTGAAACTTCCCTTAAATTCAGTGACTGGGTCCTATCCAAATTTAAAGTCAAATGCAGGTATATTAATACAGTAGATTATTCAAAATGAAATAATTTAATAAAATTTAGTTTTCACAATGTGTAGTGTTATTTTACAATACCACATAAATACTGAATTATTTCCACTGAATTATCAATATCCTAATTCAATTTTTAGGTTTTATATTACCTTTTTATGAAACACAAATCTAAACTTTAGATCAAAATTCAGGCAGTGCCTCCATTAGTTTTCTGTCTGTCATATTAATTCTGTGCCATCTATTTTCTAATTATTAAAAATGTTCTCAGTGAACAATCAGATGAGATGAGAGGAGAATTGTCCCCTTGTTTTTTATGGACTTTGTGTCAAGATTTTATTGCTTTCAGGCCTTTATACTGTAGATAGTTGTAATAGCTGTGAGTTCTTAAAAACCCCACTATTTTTATATTTCTAGTATATGGATACAACAATTCATAACAGTTAAGGTAGATCTTTCTTTTAAATAGAAGAATAGAATTTCACTGACAGTGGGAAACAAGTGATTTCATCCTGTCTCCTATTATCATGGTTTCCAAATGAATGGGGTGCACAAAGTATGGCTTCAGATCTCATGTACAAAACAGTGAATAGCTGGTGTAGGTCCACTGAATTTAATAGAGTTTACATCAGGGAGTAATTTTGCCCAGCAGGATTAGATGAGTCATTTACATAAAATTGGTACTGTACATCATGTGTCAAGCTGATGAATTTGCGGAGAGGTTGACTTTAGTAACTGTGGGTTCACATCATAACTTATAATTATTTGTATCATCCTTAGCTTCTTGTTGTGATGTGCATTACACATCCTGAAGGAGTGTGATAAAGGACATGTAATGCAACAACATGCCACTGAAGCATGCAGCAGCTGGAGAAACAACACATGGAGTTTCTCTTCGGAGACTGCAAACATAATTAGGAGAACTATTATTTTTAAAAAGAGAGAGGGGTTAGGTGGATTGAATGGCCTTGATTGAAAAGCACATTTCATCTATGACCTCGTACTGTGCTTCACATGTTCTTTTATTATTTATTCTTTAAAAAAAATAACGAATCTGGCATCTGTTTTGCAGAAGTGTAGAACACCCAAA
>NW_005841837.1:2886280-2892234 GCF_000455745.1 Alligator sinensis
GGAGTTGTGTGTGCTTCGCATTTCTGATCAAGCAGCGACAAGTATTCTTGAAAGGTGTTGGCTTATTTGTTCCAGTGCACTGAACTACAGAGACGTTCCCCTAAGAGAGGATAAGAACTGTTGGGGAAAAATTAGAAGATTGACTAATTATGGGGGTTAATTTAAGAAATAAAACCCCCCAAAACATCCCTCCTCCCCACTCCCACCTCTGCTCCTGTACCTCCCTGCAGAGAACAGGAGTGCAAGTAACAGCAACAATATAAGGAGACACCAAAAGAAAAGACCTATCAGTACACAGTGCTCTTGTAAAGAGTCCAAGGAAACAGTAGCCACTGCTCAGAGGAATTTTGCCAGGATATGTGAACATAAAAATGAGTGGAAAGTTAGGCTTAACAGTCACAATGAATCTGCCAACATGCTCTACTCTTTCTGCGCTGTTATATAGAGGTCTTTGCATGCACCAGGAGAAAGAAGGCTGATGAGAAGGTTTTGTGGAGCCACAGATAAGGAGAGCATCAATAGAAAAGTGCACCTCATAAGAGGTTTTGGGCGAGGTGGAAAAAGGATTGCAACCTGTGCCAGGGTCTTCCCCTTGTGCAAAAGAGATGTCAGGGGGGCATACCTGAGCTTCATGTGTGCCAAGTTCATGGTTCCATGGTGGATATGCCAAACAATGTCCTCAGGGGCTTCTGCAGCCCAAGTGGAAAGGTGATGGATGAAATGACACACTGATAGTGGCATGGTTGGCATCCTCAGTTCTCTTAGAAGGGACCAATGGCAGTAATATAGCTTATGCAAGAACGTAAGAACTGCCATTTACTGGGTCAGACCATAGGTCCACCTTTTCCAGTATCCTGTGTTAAACAGTGACAGAAAGAGGATGCTGAAAGTAAGAGTGAACAGGTATGACTGCGGTTTTTCCATTGTTCCTCTTCTACTTGCAGTCTCCACGAAGTTGTGATTCAGAGGTTGTACCCCTAACTACTGTGTTAATAGCTACTGAAGCATCTTTTCTTCAAGAATAAGTCAAATTCCTTTTTGAATCTGGTAGCACTGTCAGCTGCCACAGCATCTTGTGGCAATGAGTTCCACACTTTAATAGCATGCCGTGTGACAAAGAACCTCCTTTTGTTAGTTTTAAACTTCCTACCTACTGGTTTCATTTTATGTCCCTGAGTTCATGCATTGTGAGAGAGAAATGATAAATCACTTCTAGGATGTTGTCTTTGATTCTGCTGAGACAGCTGAGCAGTTGAGACACAAGCAATGTGCTTGTGATGTGGAGACTTGACTCTCATTAGTTGTGTTACAGTAGCTTCTGGAGGTTCAGGTTGAGACTGTGGCCGCATTGTGTTAGAAGTTGTTAGGCCTGACTGCAAATTTCTCCGCAGGAAAATGCTGAATTAGTGAAATCAAAATATTCAACTCTAAGATGTCAGTTTTGTTGCATCTTCTTATGGGAACCAAGCAAAAGCTCTCCTGCCTGCATGTTTCATTTTGTTTCTGTTTTTTTAGGTTTTTTGCCAGATTGCTTACCTATCCATGTTACCTGGTTCTTTGGTAACCTACCTGGTAGGCTGCTGGCAAGCCCAGACTCTCCTCAACTTTGTGGACAGCCAGAATACTTTTCTTCCAGGGCCCATAGTTGGGCTGAATCCTGGTGCTAGGGTTTACAAGGGTTTACAAACAACTGCTTTCTGACTCAATGTCCCCTGGTTCCCCAGTAAAGTAGCAGCCCACCATTGTGTCAGCTGTTTGACTCCTGGGCTTTCCCACACTCCAGGCATAGATTAATAGATTCATAGATTGTAAGGCTGGAAGGGACCTTGGAAGATCATCGGGCCCAGTTCCCCTGCACTAGACAGGAAAGACAAGTGGGGGTGAGGTGACCCCAGCAAGGTGACTGCACAGTCTCCTCTTGAAGATTTCCATGGTAGGCAATTGCACCACCTCTGGAAGGAGCTTATTCTACAGTCTGGACACCCTGACTGTGAAGAAGTTTTTCCTAATGTTGAGCCTGAAATGGTCCTCCAGAAGTTTGTGGCCATTACTCCTGGTTTTCCCTAAGGGTGCCCTGGTGAACAGTTGTTCACCAAGCCCTTGATGTATTCCCCTGATGTAGTGGTAAGCTGCTACCAAGTCCCCTCTCAGCCTTCTCTTTTTAGGATGAAGAAACCCTCATCCCTCAGCCTTTCCTTGTATGGCTTGCTACGCAAGTCTCTGATCATACAGGTGGCTCTTCTCTGGACTCTCTCAAGCTTTTCTACATCCTTGTTAAAATGCAGTGCCCAGAACTGGATGCAGGACTCCAGCTGCAGTCTCACCAGTGCTGAGTGAAGTGGAAGAATCACTTCCTTGGTTTTGCTTGAGATACATCAATTGATGCATGCCAGAGTATTATTTGCCCTGCTAGCTACAGTGTCACACTGCCGGCTCATACTCATACTGTGGTCTATTATTACCCCCAGGTCCCTTTCATTTGTGGTCCTGGTCAGTTTGGTGCTGCCAAGCCTGTAGGTATGTAGGGGATTGTTCATCCCCAAGTGGAGCACTTTACATTTCTCAATGTTGAACTTCATCTGGTTCAATCTGCCGAACTTGCTAGCCTGTCTAGGTCTGCCTGTATCAGTAGCCTGTCTTCAAGCGTGACCACACTTCCTCATAACTTGGTGTTGTTTGAGAACTTGGCCAGTGATCACTATACTTAAGTCACCCGGTCATTTCCTATGGCCAGGACCAAGTCTAGAAGAGCATTACCTCTGGTTGGGCTGTGCACCTCCCGAGTCGGGAAGAGCTCTTCGATGCAGGTCAGGAAGGAACGCGACCAATCCAATCTGGCCAAGTGTTCCTCCCAAGAGATGTCTGAATAACTGAAGTCACCCATGATGACCTCCCATGCACACATGGCCTCTGTCAGTTCTCAAGAGAACTCCAGATCGAGCTCCTCCCCCCGGTTTGGTGGTCTGTAGTATATACCTACAGTTAGGTCTCTCTTGCCACGCCCCACCTGCAGTTTGACCCAGAGGGTTTCAAGCCATTCTTCTTTGGAGGATATCGGCCTACAAAGAGATGTACTGCTCCTTTACAAAGACAGCTACACCTCCACCTTTCTTCTCTATTTGGTTCCTTCTTTGCAGGGCACAGCTCTATGTGGCTATGCTCCAATCATGTGAGGAGTCTAAACAGGTCTCCATAATCCCTACTAGATCGTAATGCCCACTGGAGAGTAGGAGGGTTAGCTCCTTCTGCTTGTTCTCCATGCTCCTGGCATTAGTGTACAGGCACCTGAGTCCTCCTATTGAGACCCTTGACTTACTGTCACACTGAAGGAGAACTATTCCTCAGGTCCTGCAAGACTGGCTCTCCTAGTGTCCTTATCTATGGAGCTTTCTTGTATATCGGTCCCCGGGCATGCTCTAGTCAGTGTTTCCCCATCCGCCAGCAATCTTAGTTTAAAGCCCTAAAAAGGGCTTTAAAGCACTTAGTTTAAAGCTCCTCACAGAGCCACAGAGCCCAAAAAGCAAGCAGCAGAATTCTATTTCAGTTCTGGATATATCCATACTTTTTTGCTACGGTTGGTCCTGTGAGTAATTTCAAAATCTTCCCCCTCCCAATCCCAACAAAAAATTGAGGATTTATTTTTTAAAAATCAGAAGCTTCTCTTGGCAGCTTTTCCAGCCAGCTCTAGGCAGTGATTCTCATTGGTTCTATACCAGTGATTCTCAACCAGAGTGTCTGGCACCTTGTTGTGCCTTAAGATATTTTCCAGGGTGCTGCAGAGTTCCATATAATGTTAGCATTTTTAGGTGTACAAACATGTTTCACTAGATAAACTGAGAAATTTCAAATAGACATCCATAGTGTTAAAAACATTCTGCCCTGCTGTGGTGTTTCTGAGTTCTGTGCAACTGAGGTATTGCTCTGATATTTTTCTGTAGTCAAAAAATAAGCAGAACCCAAGAGCTGACATTTTTCTGAGAGGTGCCTCTAGCCTAAGCAGGTTGAGAACCATTGCACCACATGCAATAAAGGGACAATTCCAACCATAAAAAGCTTATCTTCTAAGTCAGTGATTCTCTTCCTTTTTGGTCTCAAGACACCCCTTCATAACTTTGAATTTTGTTGTACTCCAATTGAAAAATTCTGAGTTAGGATCAAAATTCAGAAAAGATCTGAAGTGCTGCTTTGAGGCTAAAGAAGTGGAAAACCATTTATCTAGTTGATGCCTGGTAAAGGTGGTAGTGGCAGGACCTAACTTTGCTATGCCTTGCTTTTTCCAGTATCTGAGCCCTCCCCTCTCAGTCTGCTTGGGTGGGAAAGGGCAGAGTCAACACTGAGGCTGCTCCTTTGGGATCTCACACTCTGCCTCTGCCATCCCTCCTGCCAGCCCCAAAGCATGGAAGGAGAATAAGAGATGAGTCTGGCTACTAAGTGGCTCTGACCTCACATCTGTTGCCCATCTGTCTGCCTGCCTGTAGCAGAGCGCACCGCTGGCAGCATGAGGATGGCTTACACAGGGACTATGGAAAGGATGGGGAGGTCTGCAGCAATGGAAACCCCCAGAGGAGCAGCTGCAGGTGTTGCTGGGGGAGCTGGGATGGGCACAGAGTACCAAACAGAGAGAGAAGAGCACTAAATCTCCTTGCATAGGGGCTGGGGACCACAACATCCTTAAAAAGATCTCTCATTACCCCAGTTGAGCAATACATGTCTAAGTGGACAGCAAAGGCAAAGATGAGAGAAAGATGGTTCTCTCTATTTTGCACATAGACTGCTGTGGCCTATGTGGCAGAAGGCCACCTCTGTTTCTCCCCAGAAACTCTGCTCTGTGACAATTTGGTTAAGATGGGCCCTACAGAGGGTACACACCTTACCGTATCTCTTTAGGTAACCTGAGCTGAATACATTCCTGAGGGAGGAGGTCATCACATACCTGGGTGAGGGGCTTGGACTCCCTGGGGAGCTAGGAACTGCCAGTCTGCCCAGCAACTAGTGATGCATTTCAAATTGGTTGGCTGACAGCCAACAGGTACTGGCCTCCATTGGACCAGGTAAATGAGGTCATAAGTTAAGGACTGCCCAGGAGGAGTGGGCAGCAGTCATGAGGAAGACTCAGAGAGAGAGAGAGAAGAGCTGAACCATCTGAAACTTGATCTCTCTCTCAAAACTCATGATCAAGGAACTGCCTGCCTCCAGAGGGAATCTGCACCTACCTCTGGATGATACTCATGAATAAGCTACCTGAGATCTAACTAGACATATAGCTTGCAGTAACTCAGATGCGTGATCAAAGGCTATGCCATGCCAGTTGACTCTATGGGATTTCTCTGATATTGTTCTACCCTGTACCCTATTCCAACCCTACCCCTTGTAACCAATAAAGTTCTCCTTTGTACCTAGCATGGGAGACTTATTGGGAGTGGGACTAGATGATGTCTTGGGGTCCCCTTGGTTCAGCTGACTAAGAGAGACCACTACTTGTGCTTCCGACTGAGGGAAGCAACCCAGGTTCTTGAAGTGAATCAAGTATCCTTGAGGGCTACTAGGCCTGTGTTTCCAAGGGTGGACAGAGCCAGAATCAAGACCATCTCTAGGTGGTGGCAGTGTTACCCCCAGGCTAGCCGGTGTGCTCTAGGAAGGGAGCCAGCCAGATGTGAGGCACCCCCAGGGAGGCACTCGGAGCCTGGAAGGTGGTCAGGTGCAGTGAAGTGGGTGGCTCAACACAGGAGTGACCCCTACTGGCCTGCCACAGCCTATATAGATTAAATAATTTGCCCCATGCTGCTTGGGGAGTCTGGGATGGAGAAAGGAGTCGAATCCTTGTGAGATAGCACATGCCAGTTCCTGTACCCCAAAGCCACCCTTCCTCCTTTTTCATAGATTCATAGATGTTAGGGTCGGAAGGGACCTCAATAGATCATCGAGTCCGACCCCCTGCATAAGCAGGAAAGAGT
>NW_005841837.1:2892485-2898622 GCF_000455745.1 Alligator sinensis
TCGCCTCTCAACCTTCTCTTGCGGAGGCTGAAGAGGTCCAGTTTCTCTAGTCTCTCCTTGTAGGGCTTGGTCTGTAGGCCCTTAACCATATGAGTGGCCCTTCTCTGGACCCTCTCTAGGTTATCTGCATCCCTCTTGAAGTGCGGTGCCCAGAATTGCACGCAGTACTCCAACTGCGGTTTGACCAGCGCCCGATAGAGGGGAAGTATCACCTCCTTGGACCTATTCGTCATGCATCTGCTGATGCACGATAAAGTGCCATTGGCTTTTTTGATGGCTTCGTCACACTGCCGACTCATGTTCATCTTGGAATCCACTAGGACTCCAAGATGAACTAGGACTCTAGGAGTCCACTAGGACTCCAAGTTGGCAGTGTGACGAAAGGGATCTTGGAGTCCACTAGGACTCCAAGATCCCTTTTCCCTTCCGTGCCACCCAGCAGGTCATTCCCTAGGCTGTAGGTGTGCTGGACATTTTTCCTCCCTAGGTGCAGCAGTTTGCATTTCTCCTTGTTGAACTGCATTCTGTTGTTTTCTGCCCACTTGTCCAACCTGTCCAGATCTGCTTGCAGCTGTTCCCTGCCCTCCGGCGTGTCCACATCTCCCCATAGCTTTGTGTCATCTGCAAACTTGGACAGAGTACATTTCACTCCCTCGACAAGTCACTGATGAAGACATTAAAGAGTATCGGTCCAAGGACCGAGCCCTGCGGGACCCCACTTCCCACACCCTTCCAGGTCGAAACCGGCCCATCCACCACGACTCTCTGGGTGCAACCCTCCAGCCAATTCGCCACCCACCGGACTGTGTAGTCATCCAAGTCACAGCCTCTTAACTTGTTCACCAGTATGGGGTGGGATACCGTATCGAAGGCCTTCCTGAAGTCTAAGTATATGACATCCACCCCTTCCTTTTGGAAGGAAATCAAATAGAAAACACCAACCAATTTCACACACAAATATTTATCAGTTGTAAGCGCTAATCTACCTATTAGATTTTTAAATAGAGCTTTATAATTAACCTGGGCTTTGTACTCACTGCAAACCAACAGGAGCTGACATGCTTCAATATTGAGCACCTCATGACCAGCTTCAGGTACTAGTACAAAATATTATTTTCACTTGAATAAACAAAAGTTGTGAACATGACATGGCTTTTCATGGGATTCTAGATCATGCAAAGATGATTCTAATAACAAGCATTGCCCAAATGGAGTAAAAACTGGGAACATCACTCAAGAATACGTTCTAGAAAATGATCAGGGACAGTGGGTGGGGGCTGAAAATCCATAAGGACATCTTTTTCAGACTGTAATACTTATGATCCCTAATAAAACAAGAGCTGGCTAAAGGCAGCCAAGCTTATTAGTATCTGCATGTGCTATATTCCTCATAGCTAATCAATACACAGAAGTCAATTTTAGATATAATGCAAAATAAATCTTTTACAGCCAAAAGAATAATGGTAGAGGTGATCAGTAAAACCTCAGCGTGTGAATACCCTTACATGAAAGCAGAATAAACATGTGAATGTGACCAAAACAAACAAAAAGAGATACAGTAGCAAACTATGCATGTTAGATTAGAGGGATTAGAAGGAGAGGTTTTGAGAGCAACTCTAGTGTCAAGATTGTGTTTAGGGTGTTTGGGAAGTTATTATCTAGTACCAAGAAGATCCAAAGCAGGCAAAGGAGGGTACAAGGGGAGACTGGTCTTTCCTGTGAGCCCAAGATAAAATAGGACAGGTCATTGGGTCTGTCGCTTGGAGGCATCTACGGTGAGGTGAATGATTATAGTATTGAAGGGAATGGCTACAGGCATTATAGATGAGGAATATGGAGAAGTGCTGAAGTTGGCAAACTTTAGAAACCTAGACTGCTGATCTGTAAAGAAACAATACCCAAAGTTAACCTGATTTAAGCTGATTTCTGGGTGCTTTGTGTATTAAATAGCCTTGGCTAAAACCTTTGGGTCTGTACCCTTTAGTCGTACATAAGACATATCTCTGATGTTGGTTCAAACAGCGGCAACATGCATGGAATATTAAATGATACTCTTGTTTTTCCTATCTTAATACTGAGTAATTGGGTCTGATACTGGCATAGAATATCTTTTTTAGCCTCCTATTATTTTTGAGTTGAACTTTCTGGAGAGAATGGAGCCAATCTTTGGCAACAACTGTGAAGCCCCTTGTGCTCCAGTCTATCCATTTGGAAAAGTACATAAAAAAAACAGAATATTGCTGATAACCAGGTGTGATGTTGGAACTGTTTTCCATAGCAAAGACATTACAAGGAACAGGCAACATTGTATCTATTTTTATCATGAGAATGGATATATTTCCCTCTCTGTCTTATTTTGAGGTGAGTATCTTAAAGTTTGGACAGCCCTGAAACAGTATTAGTAGTGAATTGGCCTGAAGATGATAAATTTTTATAATGATAGTGTCTAGGATTTCCAGTCAAGGATTGGGACCCTATTGAGTTAGGCCATGTTAGCACACAAAGCAGAAAAAGACAGTCCTGATTCTAGAGAGTTTATAATCTGTGTTGTGTATCAAACATGAAAGTACAAACAGCAAGCAAATAAGATGGGGTGAGCTGGAAATCGAAGGTAACAAATAAACAGTTTAGTTTGACAAGCAGAAGTTGCCACTTGCATATTCCAGGCTAGGCAGATTGTTTTGTAGATATGGTGGAGGTAGGTTTTAAAGAGCAGTTAAAAAATCAGACTTTATGAATCTCAACTGGGATATTAAGAAAAGTTCTCAGCAATTTACTGTTCCCACAAAAAAAAGAGAAAAAGAGTAAAAAGGGGACTTTGGGGAGTAGGTTGGAGTTCTCCATTTCAGCAGAGCTCTTAGGCACAAACAAGTCAGTAATCTATGGTTAACTCTTGTCTCTAAGAAAACTGCTACAAAAATGCTGAGATGATGGTAAAGCATAAAAAGAAATATTTTATGTGTTGGGATATGTCCACCTCTTTTGTATCTGTATTTTCCAGAGTATCCAAAAGACACGGTGAAATATAATACCTGTGTTCTGTTATGCAGTGAGAATCAGTAAATGTGCAGTATCTACTGCTGTGTCATCAGAACCGCTTTTGATTGGATGTCCTAGGCAGATCACTTGTTAGGTTGATTTATTGATGAAAGTTATTGTTTTTGCAGTAGTAGCCAAAGTATTGCCAACTGCAGGCATCTCACTGGGCTTATTGATCAGAAAGCTCAGGCAGTGGTGTCTGTGCACAAATGACACAGTGGAACTGTAAACTCTTTGGGAACTGATGTCTGAGCTCCAGAAAAGCACCTGGTCATTTCACTAGCTGCATCAAAGCCCAAACCTACAAAACCATGGTGAGAGCTCTCCTAATATTTCAGAACGTGTCCTGCAGTGATATAATTGATTCCCTACATACAAAACCCAGCAGGTTCACAGGGCCTGTCAGTGGCAGCAAGGAACAGAACCCAGATCCTCTGACTGCAAATCCAGTGCCCTACCCATCAGACTATGCACCCGCTCTATTGGCACAGTGCATGATTGTAAACAGAATCTCTGGTTTCTTTCAAGTTTGCAATGAAGGACCTGACTGAAAATGTTACATCCTCTGTTATTGCTTGCCAAGAGGTTCTCTGCTGGCTGTTTGTTCTTTTCGCGACATTCTCATTTACTATGTGAATATCTAGTACATGAGCGAGCTCTTTTAAGACTGTCTCTCTCTCTCTCGCTACACCCACTTTTTGCAGCACTTGCAAGAGGTGCCTCTGTGCCTCATAGTAAGTTGTTCCATCAATCTTTAGAAGGTGCTGATGACAAAGATGCATTTTCTAAGCAGTCTCTTCAACCTAAGAGTCTCTCAGCAAAACACCTCCACATTCTTGGTCATTAGCTTTAATGTTCAAAAGCAGCTCAGATGTTGCTGAGATGTGCAGATGGGGTAGGTTCATCAGGCAGGAAAAGTGCTTGCCCTGAAGCAGGTATGAATGCATGCGAGAAGCAAAGAGTTCAATTGCTAAGGAAGGGGGAAAGGCTGGATTAGATAAATCATGAGATGCCATGTGTGTGGAAGCAGCTGAGGATAGGCAAACCCAAGAGGATAATTAATGTCCTGAAATAGGAGCCAGATGTCAATAGAATCAGCTTTTTCTGGTCATTCACATGCTGATTCTGTAGCAGGGCATTGATGGGGAAGACTTGTCAGACAGCCTGTATGGGAAGTTCAGTGTTGCCTGTCTTAATTGCTTGTTAGGGAGACTTGACACTTTTTACTGCAGGTGATGTCAACTGAACAAAAAATAATTTTTAAGAAACTGGTTAGAATGAGCCAAATGTTCCATTTTCTCCTGAAGACACAAGTTGCCAAATAGTCTCTCTCCTAAAATGAAGACAAAACAAAAACAAAAACAAGCTCCCCCCACCATGCAGCCCTGCTGAAAAATTACATTTTTCTTTTTTAAAACTCTGGTCAAGCAGTAGCACCATTCATGGATATTCAGAGCCATTTTGCTCTCACAAACCACCCAAAAAGGCAATAACCTGTGGCTGTGGTTGGTGCTACTGTGGACCAATTTAAGTTAATAGAAGTATTTCAGATGGAAAATATGGAGGAGAGTTGAGTGATAATCTGACTGTATAAATACTCAGAGTTGAGTGGAACAGGACTTCATGCACAACTAAAATTTCAATTTTCTGGTCCAAATCTTTTTTTTTTTTTGAATGAGCATTCCAGCTGGAAAGCTACAGAATTTCTCCTTTGGAAACAGCCTCCAGTTTCCACAGCAAGCTGAGGTTCAGGAAAAGTAAGCAATATTTTAGGCAAGAAAATTTGTTTGCTTATTAGCTTTTCAGAATGAACATGGAAGTGATTGATGTCAGAGCAACCAGACTTCTGTTCCCCACATACCTCCTGCCATCACTGGTTCTCCTTTACTGAGTTAAGTCTCTTCATACTTACTCATGGCCTTTCTTGCCTCCCGTTTCACCATTCTATAACGTAGTCTACCTGTATCAGAATTAAATGGAATGCTGAAAAAAAGCTGAAGCTTCCGGGAATGTCTGGTTGCCAAAAAGGCGGTGTACACCCGGTGGAAGGTGGTGGGGGCAATCTCCAAAGAGCAGTATACCTCCACTGCTCGGGCCTGTAGGGGGTCTGTTAGGAAAGCTAAGGTGGACATAGAGCTAGGACTAGCATCCAAGATCAAAGATAAGAAAAAGTCCTTTTTCAAATATATAGGGAAGATGAAGAAGGCGCTGGGAAATGTGGGGCCCCTGCAAGATACGCTGGGCAATCTGGTGGTTGCACCAGAGGAGAAGGCAGACCTCTTTAACAAATTCTTCACCTCTGTTTTCTTGTGCAGGGACCAGGACTCCCCCACCATGATTCAAGATGGACTCGAGGGGAACGCCCCAAGACCTAAGGTTGAGGAGGACCGGGTTAGAGTGCTTCTGGAGGGGCTGGACATGTTCAAATCAGCAGGTCCAGATACTCTCCACCCCAGTGTGTTGAGGGAGCTAGCAGGGGTTATTGCAGGGCCCTTGGTATGGCTTTATGAGCACTCGTGGTGCTCAGGCCAGGTGTCAGATGATTGGAAGATTGCCAATGTGGTCCTCATCTTTAAAAAAGGGAGGAGGGAGGACCCGGGCAACTATAGGCCCATCAGTCTTACCTCAGTCCTGGGGAAACTCTTTAAGAAGATCATCAAGGAGCACATCTGTGATGGGCCGGCATCGGGGATGATGCTCAAGGGCAACTAGCACCATTTCATTAGAGGCAGGTCATGTCAGACCAACCTGATTGCCTTTTACGATCAGGTCACAAAAGCATTGGATGCAAGTGTCGCTGTGGATGTAGTCTTTCTGGACTTCAGCAAGGCCTTTGACACTGTCTCCAACCCCATCCTTGTTAAAAAACTAGGTGGCTGTGGCATCGATGCCTACACGGTCAGATGGATTGCAAATTGGCTGAAGGGTCGTACTCAGAGGGTGGTGGTGGATGGGTCATATTCGACCAGGGGGGAAGTGGACAGCAGAGTCCCCCAGGGCTCGGTCCTTGGGCCCGTGCTGTTCAATTTCTTTATCAGCGATTTGGATGATGGGGTGAAAAGCAACCTGTTCAAATTTGCTGATGATACCAAAATTTG
>NW_005841837.1:2898822-2905003 GCF_000455745.1 Alligator sinensis
CCCCTCTACGTGACACTGGCCAGGCCGCAGCTGGAGTACTGTGTCCAGTTCTGGGCACCCCACTTCAAGAGGGATGTGGACAACATTGAGAGGGTCCAGAGGAGGGCCACCCACATGATCTGGGGACAGCAGGGCAGCCCCTACAATGAGAGGCTACGGGACCTGAACCTGTTCAGCCTTCACAAGAGAAGGCTGAGGAGGGACCTGGTGGCCGTCTATAAACTCACTAGGGGGGACCAGAAGGGTTTGGGGGAGACCTTGTTTCCCCTAGCGCCCCCCGGGGTAACAAGGAATAATGGCCACAAGTTGTTGGAGAGTAGGTTCAGATTAGACATCCATAGGAACTACTTCACAGTTAGGGCGGCTAGGATCTGGTACCGATTTCCAAGGGAAGTGGTGCTGGCTCCTACTCTGGGGTTCTTTAAGAAGCAGCTTGATGCCTACCTGGCTGGGGTCATTTGAGCCCAGTTTTCTTCCTGCCCAGGCGGGGAGTCAGACCTGAAGATCTACAAGGTCCCTTCTGACCCTACTTCTATGATTCTATGATTCTTTGATTTTCAAGAATCCACAATAAGAACAAATATTTCTTTGCTACGCACTATTATTTAAGTAGAGAACAGGAATTCTATAGGTTGCTTCTAGTTTAGCGAAGTCTTAAGTGTTCTGGTTAACTCCATAACCCCCTAATTTTTATCTGATACCAAAATCTGAAGTTCAGTACAATCCCTAAAGCAAAAAGTGTCATCCATAGACATGGCACAACTGGCAGAAGTGCACAGAGATATCTGTGATCATAAAAAAGTGTAAATGTCATATTAATATCATTTGCACAAGCAAGGCATTCAGTGGGTACATAAAATTAATACAATATGGATTACATAGAGAGCGAGGAGATGATATTGCAGAACAAACTGCTTATAGTAGTCATAAAATAAAGCAGGGAGATTTACCTTACTTGCAGTCCAATGGTTTGTATGTAATATACTCTCATTCTTTTTCCATGGTGTTTGAAGCCTTATCATTTACCAAACCACCAAAAGCTACATCATAGCAAAGTACAATACTTAGCCTATGCATGTCATTCATGAGTCACTTGTTCATACTATTCAGATGGTACAGTGGACCGCATTCTTATTTCAAGAGCACCACTGTGACTCAGGAGTGAATCCAGAGGAGCTTATCTGGATTTACTTGGTTGAAAGTGGGTGCATCTACACGTGCTGTTAATTAATGCACAGCAAGTTTACTGTGCATTAAAATAGGAGCAGTAAATTTCCCCCAGGGAGACTGTTGCATCTCAGCCACATGGGGATCAGACCCAATCCTCACATGGCAGGGAGAGGCATCCCCACTTGGTGGGGACAGCCACGTGGGGATTAGGAGGGTTCCAATCCCCACATGGCCAGGAGAAGCGACCATGCTCAACTTCCCTCCCAATCACCACGTGGCTGCCAGGCAGTGTCCCCACCAGGTGAGGATGCTTCTCCTGGACACATGGGGATCAGGACTTTCCCAATCCCCATGTGGCTGCTCTGCCAGGCAGGAACACTTCTCCCAATGAAGTGGGATCAGGACCCGATCCCCACCTGGCTGGGATGCAGCAGTTCCAGGTGCAGGGACAGCTCTCCCAGCCATGTGGGGATTAGGATGGTCACAATCCCCATGTGGTAGGGAGGCAGCTGCTCCTGCAGCTGGCACAGCTCTCCACCACATCAGGGCTTGCTTAGCCAGACAGCGTGGGCCCCCACTGCCTGGGCTGACTGGGAACAAATTGCTCCTGGCTGGCATCTACACGTGTGCTACTGTGCATCAGTTAATGCACAGTTAATCTACTACCTTTATTTCCAGGTAGCAGATAATTGCACATTAGCCTATTTTACTGTGCAGTAGCCTAGCGCATGCTTAAATAGTGATGCTTTACTGTGCAGTAGATTAGTGTATTGCACAATAAAGCATTTTATGTAGACACACCCACTAAGATCAGAATCTGACTAAACAAAACTCTTTTCCAGTCATATCCTTGAACAGTGTAAATCAGTTTAGTGCTGTTGAAGTCAAGGGACCTGTACCACGTCAGCTGAAGAAGTGGCTCTTTGCATGTATTTCAGGATAACTGCAAGATGAGAATGCATGTACAATTATTCTGCAGTCATTTATTGGTTTGGCATGTGTCTTTTTTTCTTGCCTGAAAGTCTGCCTCTTAACATTGGAAACAATGTTTTCCATGATCATCTATTGCATTTGGAAAAAAAAATTCTTACTCACTTTCAATGGCCAAAGTATCCTTTCCCTTCACAAAATGTAACAGACTTAGAAAGGTCCACAGTAACTGTATTTTTAACTCTAGTCCATTTCTGAAATTATGAATTTGATACAGGGTCTTGAGTGGCTTAACTTTATCTCAAATAGACCTGACTATATAAGGATTTTTCAATTCAGTGGCTGAAAAATTGGAGGAAAAATTGGTTATGGTCAAAATGAGCCATAGCTTTTTTTTTCTTTTTTTTTTTGGAGGTTCAGTAGTACAGGGGGAGGAAAAAAAACCAACCCAAAGTAGTTTTGGGGCAGCTTAAAATATTGTTTGACCTAAAACAAAACCTTTTATTTCTTTAAATAAGGTCAATTAAAATGTTCTTTCAAAATGAGAAGTTGAGAAATTCAGTTTTGCAAATGTCAAAATTCTTGAAACAGGAAATATTTCATATAGGAAATATTGATCTGAATCTGTTGGACAGTTTCAGAATTCTTCCCTTTTTTTTTGGCCAAAACAATTAGTGACAATTTCTCCACACATAAATTAATTAGTTTTCATACTTCTAAAATGCTATTTTTTGGTGAAATTCACTATTATTTTAAAGTTCACTGTGTGCTATGTGTACAGCAGTGGGCACAGAGCAGACAGAATGACTGTTGCTTGAACTGACTGTGGAGAAGGAACACAGTCAGTTTATAAGAAGTCTTCAATTACAAGACTTTTTCCACTTCAAAGACCAAGAGTTCTTTTGTTATACACATTAGGCAGGCCATGAAAGAGTGGGGTGCAAGGGGCTGCAATTCTTTTTGGCCTTCCTGTGGACCAAGGAACAAGGGCCAACCTCATGGCATTTCCTCCCCATGCTGAATACCCATCTATTGGACAAAGAGTATCCTGCCCTCCTATTTTGAGAGGGCATTGATTTCAAGAACATTGGATCGGGTCCCCTATGAATAGAGCAGAAGAGGAGGAATAAAGTAAGGTGAACCTAATAATGGGCCTGATCTTCAACTTTCATAGCCTTGCCTTGCTTTCATTTGTAATCACTTGATTGCAACAAGGCTAAGCTGTCATAGTTTAGTTTTTACTTGCTGTGGCTAGTTATCTCAGAGCAGCTGACGACTGGTGAATCCACTCCTTTCTTTATCTTGCTGTAAATTGCTCATTTCTCCATATATAGAAGGAAGCTTGAATTTTTCTGGCATTACTGGTTGAAACAGTTGCTGCTGGATCATGAAACCTATCAGTCTTGACTGGGGGCATTAAGCAGCAGGTGCTGTCACTGGCTTTGATATAGGCGCTCTCTCACTTGGGGGCATACCAGCTTCCACAAACAAAGTTATCAGTTTAAGTTATAGCCCCCAGGAAGCATTTGAAAAGTTTCCTAAGAGGTCGGATCATCCGCTACCTGTGAGAAATTAAACAAGTAGAGAGGTTTCATTTGTGGCCTTGCAGATTTTACCCTTCAGTTGGAAAGATTTCCTCCAAATAATTCGTCAGAATGCTAAATAACACAAATGCAGCCATCTAATTGGATTGAGTTACTGGGTGAGTAACTGAGGGGAAAAAAGTAGAATAGTGTACTTAAAAACTGCTGAAATTTAGTAAATAAATTATTTGCAGATAGAAGAGTTGACTATCTATCTGCTCAGCTCTCTAGATGTATGTATTCTGACAAACAGAACCCCAACAAAATATTGTACAACTATTACTTACATTACCATATATTTTATGAGCCTGATTCTTCTTTCATACTCACATAAGTCACAGGTAGGAAGTGGGATTGCAGGTGGATAGGACTGTTACCAGCGAGACCAGAAGTTGCATTATTTTGGTTTCTGGGACACTGCCCATTTCACAAAGGAATCTGGAAACAAGAGCCTGTTACTTCAGAGCTCCCTCTGCTGCAATGGAGTAGCTTTCCACAGATTGTCACAGGCTTTATGCCATCTCTGGAATCATTAAATAATGCTATACCCGACTATGTCAATGTCAGTGGACAATTCCAGATGCATCAGAGGGAGCAGTAATCCTCTTATGACAGTACAAACCATTGCCATAACTGGAAGCCCCAGGAAAATCCCCCTACTTGTGATATGAACAGCAAATTATCGATGCGGTAACTCAACTGTTGTTCCGCTTGTCTAAAGGCTGTAGCTGTGACTTTCTCTTACTTTCATCTTTGTTTAACTTAGACTGTCCCTAAAGTTCTTATTCTAAACTAAAAGCTTTCTTGAAGCATTTTGTCTTAGTCTCACTGGGCACATCTACATGTGATGCTATGTCACCATAGCAACAAGCTATGGTGACGTAGTTCATCACTACAGTGACGTAGCATCAGTGGGCACAAACCATGACTGACGCTACTGCACAGTAGCAATGAGCTATGTTACCGTAGCTTGTTGCTACTGCACAGTAGCATCAGAAAGAAGTTGTGCAGCACTGGGACACAGTAGCAGCAGTTACTTCTCAGTCATTTAATACTTGCTTAAATGATTGCACAGTAACAACTGCACAGTCCGACGCACATGTAGACACACCCACTGGGGGCATCTACACATGCACTTTACTGCAGAGTAGACTAGCTCCTCAGTAAAGCATCACAATCTACACTTGTGCCAGTATTAGGGCGCAGTAGATTAACTCCGCCGTAAGATAGTACTGTCAGAGACAGCACTATCTTACAGTGGAATACTTACATGCAATCAAACACACGTGTAAACTGTGACAGGGGCTGGCTGGGGCACAAGAGTGCTAAAGTGCGGGACTCCCTGCTGGCTAGCCCCTCACTGGAACACTCTCATGCCCCAGGCAGCCCTTCTACTGCCTGAGACTGCCACCCGGAGCCCGGACCTGACCCCCTCCACTCCCTGGGCCCGCTGTCAGCCTGGGACTGCTCTGCCCCATCTCTATGTGCTGTAGTCCTGAGAGCACATGCAAATGCTGTGCCTGGGAACAGCTGATTTTGGTGTGAATTGTGCCACAGTTTATTGAATCACACTAACTGCACATGTAGATGCACCCAGTGAGGCTTAAATACGGACTTGCTGAAGTGTCATGAGCAAGTCCCTTCAACTATCTGTGCCTTTGTTGTCCCTCCAATTCTTTGTTTCATGGTTGATTTAGGCCTTGTTTTACATTGTGTTTCTACAGCACCCAGAATGGTAGGGATTATAATTTTAGTTGCGATTTGCAGCTCTTGCTATAAAACAAATGATTAATATGAATAATGAATCAGAATATGAATGTGCTAACAGTGGGTTTAGAGCCACAGTGTGTTCAGTTTTGCTCCATTTGCAGACTCTTGGGGAAACACCTTGTGTGGTGGCGGGAGCCGCTTTTGGGGACCAGAAGCAGCAGGGAAAATCCCCCAACACTCTGGAAGACAGACCTGGGGATCCCGGCCCCAAAAACTTACCTGAAATGCAGGCCGGATCATCAGGCAGGCCGTGCGAGCCAGCGCTACCCCGGCTTTTCATGACATCAGCTGCAGCTGCTGCCACGGGGGATTTAAAAACACCAGCAAAAGCCAGCAAGGAGACGAGCTCACTGGGGTGCGACCTGGCTGAGCAGTAATTACAAAGGACCTTGCCCCGCAAAAAGGAGGCGCAGGCAGTGTCCAGGAGCCAGGCAGGGCTCATTGATCCCATGGTCCCCAAGAGCAAGCCTGGGGTTGCTCACAATCTTTGATGCCCAGGCAGGGTTTGTTCAACCCTGAGCCTGTGGAAGGCACTGCAGGTACAAGCCCTGCACTGGGGTTTAATAGCACTGAAGAACCAGAGTAGAGAGCAGGCTGCAGCCACGAGCCTGCATTGTGAACAGGGGCTGGGGAGGCTCAGGTCCCTCAGCTGAAGAAGAGAAGCCAGGACCACAGAATGACACAACGGCATGACAACTGGGACAGTTGGTGAGCAGATGGGGTGTAGG
>NW_005841837.1:2905030-2927756 GCF_000455745.1 Alligator sinensis
AGCCGCGACAAGGCAGTGAGTACCCCCTGCCTGCAGGTCTGGGTTTTGAACACCACTGAACCCCTCCTTTTTAGTTAAAATTCCATCAAGTCACGGTAGGTGATTTGGGGGGAACCCGTCCCAGTGAACAGAGGGATACTCACGGTGCCTAACCAAGGTTGTGACACCCTGAAAAGCAGTAAATATAGTGCTGACAACTCTCTTGATTTTTACTGCAGCTCTCAGATTAGCAGTACAGTAGCAGAGTATTTAAGACATCTTACTATGGCTCCAGAGGTATGAATTCCAGTCCTGCTCTATATTTGAGCTAAGCACCACTCCCAGCTGACCCAGATATAAATGATTACCTGATCATTCAGGTTGGGGAGTCAAAGCCAGATGTGATGCAAGCCACATCACTCCCTTGTGTGGCTAAAAACTGGTGTGCTTTATCCACACTAGCTCAGTGAGATGTTAAATGGACCTTTCCTTTCATGATATTTGGCTTTTCTCTTAAAGCTCCAGTTCCAGGGGTCCTGAGGCTTTCAGCTTTCATTTTGAAAAAATATGTTTTTATCAGTCAATGCTATAGAAAAGCTAGAAAACCTGAACACATATAACCTAAAGGCTCAATTTATGAGAAGACAAAGAATAAGAACCAAGAATGCATTAATTTGGAAGAGAAAGCTTATTATTGTTAAATTAAGATCTCATGGGTTTTTGATTCATGTTTGGGATTGGAAATACTGTTTATACTGCTCTTACTGAAGGAAAATATATACCTGAGAATGTGGCTGGAAATCCCCTGATGGTACTGAAGGAGACAGGATGAAAATAAATCTTTTATGTTATAGATAGGTCTAGTTGGTTACCGTCCCTCCATCTGTACCTAAATTCTTCATTTCCTCTCCCTGATTTGCATTTTCGAACATCCAGTTTCCACTTCATTTCTTGGTTGTAATCTCTGCAGCTTCTGTTTTTAGCTTGGTTCTGCACTGGTCTGGTTCTTACTTCAGTTTTGATGATGTTCTCAAATTTAATCCCAGTGGGATTTACACCCAGGCAACATCTGACAAAGATAGACATGAAAGAATCATGACTGGAGTTTCCTCTTCCCACACCCCACCTTGGTCAGAACATCCCCTGGAATAGTCAGTGTTCTGGGATTATTAAGAGCTAGCTGCAGCTATGACTGGCTGAGGACTTCCCTTAAATTCTCATAATGACTACTGCATTCCCATCCTTCTTTATAGAACTAGACTATTTATACATGTTATCTGGGAGGGGGGAGGGGCACTTTAATTAGAGTGGCTCTGATAGCCACTTTAATTAAAGTGCCTGGAGTGTCACATGTTTCAGTGTCCCCACATTAAAAAATGATGGCAGGGGAGCTTTAACTAAAGCTCATTGAATGAACCTCATTAAAATGCCCCTACCACCATTTTTCAGCATGAGGACACTGATGCACATGACACTGGAGTCTTCTGGAACATGGTAATTACCACGTTCCAGCAGACTCGATTAATCTGTAATAACAGCATATCAGAGCAACTTCCCTGCACATGTATTGGTGTTTTCAAAACAGTTCAAAGAACTTCACTGTTTAATGTTGGAAGTCAAGAATCAGAGTCCTGTAAAACCATCTGCCTTACTTCAGAGCGATCTCTTATTCACTGGGCCTGGAAATCCATTTCATCAAGAAATTGCTACAACTGGTTTGAAAGGCAGCTTTTGCAGTCTCCTTTAATCTGGTCAGATTTCTCTTCAGGAGAATAATTACAATACCAAGCTCTTTAAGAAGTACCTCCAAATACTTTGTGAAGAAAGCATCATTATTTTTATTTTACATACAGAGAAGCTGAAGAGCATGGAGGTGAAGTGCCCTGCACAAGGACATATCTCACAGGCTGGTAGCAGAGGCCAAAATAAAACCCAGGTCTCCCAAGAATCCTGAGACCCATCTGTCCAGTAGGTCACAATACCCCGTAAAGATCACCAAGTAATGTGTGGTGTTTAGTCAGGAAGATAGCAGAAGAGTGGTTTCTTGTGGAAGATATGCATATCAATAGAGGGCTTTCTCTCAAGGTGCTCTGTAGCGTGTAGATAAAAGAGGAGGAAGATGTTGGGTATGACGGCCTGTCTGGGCAGCTACATGGCTAGGAGAGGTATCTAGCCAAGTAATCCAGGTTGATGGTGAACATGGAGTAGAGTGAATCATAGGGTCAGCTTTTGCCTTCTGCTATAGAAAAATATTTCCCTAATGCCATAAAGTAGCACTTTGTGCTACTTATGCATAGAATCTTCCCATGTACTGACAGGTCACTAAACTCCTTTAATCTCAAAACCACATCTGTGTGGAAGGATGTGGCAGGACTTTTTTTAGGATGCAATACATTTCCTATCTCAATCTTGCCAGCATCTTTCCTGCTTCATGTTTATGGGAAAAAATATCTGCTTATACTGTCAGATCTTTCAAAGGGAAGTGCTCTGCATTTAGTTCCTCATTCCTCCACTCTAGATAACCTTTTATCATTGCAGCCTATCTGGAAATCCTTATACTTGGAACCTTATAATAGATATTTCCATTGCAGGAAAGAGATATCAGACCAACATAGCATCTTGAATTCAGGACAGGAGGAAATAGATGACTGCACTGTTTGGGTTTGTCATTTAGATATTCCAATCTTTATGGGCTGATTCTCATCTATCTGTCATTTCCTGGGATCAGCATCTCAGACTAGGCTGGGACATGACACTCAAGTCTACTGACCTTTCCAAAGTTCATTCTGCTTTCAGCCCTCAGGAGAAGGAGCAAGTTCTAGGCTCCATCCCAATGGGGACAACCTGGAGAAATCAGGGCAGAATTTGTCTGCCTTTGTCCATCTTTGGCTGAGATAGAGAAAGTCATAGTAATGTAGAACTTTGGCTCCTGATTTTGAAAGCCATTTGAGCTTCAGGTGATCAAATGAATGCTGAGCAAGTGCAGGGTCATCAACAGTCACAAATACACTGTGGTGACTGAGCAGGAGATGTTTGCTTGTGTTACGAAATGTGGTGGAGTAAAAGTACACGCTGGGGATTTGTTCATTTTAGCAAACCTGGCAGAACCTTACTGTGACCTAAATAGAATACCTTGCTCTACATAAAGCATGCATCAGGGTATTTCCTGATTTATTCATGAAAGGTTTGCTTTACAAAGGCATTTGGAACTGTGTAATCGCAAAATACATGATACATATAGCTGGCTGCTCAGCTGGCATTTGCACAAATTGCTTTGATATATAGCTGTAATGTATGAAAGCACAGTGAGGCCAATTTAAATACTTGATACTGGAGTAAACTGGTTAAAAGAGTAAATTAGATCTAACCTACAGATTTTCCTGCTACTGCATAGAGAAGGTTGCTCTCCAGAATGAATAATTGATGAAGGGATGGCAGACTAAACCTGGCAAGTGGATAAAAATCTTCTAGTATTAAATGGCCACTTATAGGGCCAGATCCATAGCTGGTGGAAATGCTGTAATTTCTTTGATTTCAAAGGAAATATGCTGATTTATACCAGCTGACAGTCTGGCCCATAATACTAATCATATCAATTAAAATAAAAGAAAATCTGTTGCATCCTAATTTAGCCATGATGTGCTTCACATAGGTCATCTCTATGGGGAAAAAATGAAGAATAAGCTAATACTCAACCACGTGTATTCATTTATTAAGAAGCATCTACCACATAATATCTGTAATGATGTGGCTGTATAATGCTTCTATAGCCTTCTTGTTGTAATATTTTCAGCAGAAGAGAAGATGGGTCTGGTTGCTTGAAGGAGGCTTTATTTTGGAGCTTTGGAAGAAATTGGGGTTAATTTACAATAAAATGGAAGTGACATTTGTAAAAATGGTAAGAGTGGAATGCCAGAATCCATTACACTGATAATCCTACAAATGCACTGGCATTCTCCATTGGTGAGTTAATGTTCAAATCCTATCAGCATTACTTGCTGAACTTATTGCAACTTAATGGCAAATTTCCAGATTTTTAGCATGCCAAACATTGTATAATAGATGAGATGGTGCAATTTTTAAAAAATGTTGTAGTTCACTTCTTCCTCATGCCACAGGGGGCATGTAACTGGTTGTTTGTGTTACTGGATACAGGAAAAGCAACCCGTCCTCTGTGGTTGCATTATTGAAGTCAGGATCGCCCAATTGTGGCTAGACCTAACAGTCAACTGGATGCAGGCCATTGTTTTGGGGCCCAAAGAAGTTCCCATTTCAACCTTGTTGCTTATGTTAGATTTAGTATGACACAGGCAAAAATTGATATAGTTGTGTGAGAGGGGTTCAAATCTGGATGCTTGTTGGTTCAAACCTGATTGTAACTGATGGTGCTTTATAATGAATGATTTTAATTCTGTGCTTGATTTCCATTTTTAAACAAAATCTCTATGTGGAGAGAGACATGTAAGTAGGGCCAGATCCATAGCTGGTGTGTCAGACGGTCTCACAGGAAGCCAGTTTATGGGTTTGTATACCAGGGAAGTAGAATATTCTTCTTAATTCCACTGAAACTGATGTCTCATCACTTCCTTTTAAAGAAACTTCTAATGCTTTGTCTTAGTAAGCCTCACGTGAATGAACTAAACTGGTGTCTTTCCAGTTGGGTGGTCTGCTGTTCTAGACTGGGACTTATGTATTATACAGCTTTGCAAGTAAGGTGGAAGAAGACTGTATGATTGATGTTTATTTGGGGAAAAAATATGATGTTTGCCCCATGATGCTACCTTGCTGAACAGCATTTTAAAATTAAGGTAGTTCAATTAAGTTTGATGTTTTCGTTGACTTTCACATAGCAAACTCAAGGGGCACAAGAAAGCTCAGTTTTATCTCCTCCAGCTAGTGGTAAAAATAAAAAAAATTATGCTACCAATAGCATTGGATGCCTAGAACAATAGGGAACTGTCAAACTGATTCTGTTGTTGATATCTTTTCATATGACATACTGTGTAATGTCATGTGATGATTCATCTGAAAACACAGCAGATGCCAAATGGAGCACACGTCTTTCCATATTTTTTCCTTTTTATTTTAGTTTTTCACCAACTCCTAACTTTAGCAGCTCAGGTTCTCTGTTTCTTTCCTCCACAACCTTGTCCAAAAAGGGTTTGTTTTTTCCTCCACAGCTTTGTAAGTCTGGGTATTTGAGAGTTAAGCAGAACCTGCAAAGAGCAGGATGCCATGAGGTTTCCATTAAAGAGTGGTATGTGGACAAGTGGCAAAGGCATGGATTATGTGGTAATAAAAACACACCGGGTGATATTTATGTCAGAGGGCCTCGCTTCACTGCCTCCAAAATGCAAAAACATCAGGAACTAAGATCATTGTCTGTCTGGGAAATGATTGCAGGAGCAGATCAGTGGGCACCTTTATTCCTAGTTTACCAAACCTTGCCCAGCATTCCCTTAACGTATCAAACCTTGGTCTCCTTGAAGTAGGAGAGGGTGATTAGTATCATCTTTGTATGGCATGGCAGACTCTAAACACAGCTAGTCTTTCTACTTGGAAATGGTACAGCAATCTAGAGAAAGAATATCAGTCCAACAGAATTAGAATTAGGTTTTGTGAGAGCTTTTCCCTCCTACTGTGAAGGGAAAAGTGCTTTTATTTGCTTACTTTTTTCCAAGACAGTTTAGTGCTTGTGAAAATCCTCCAGACAAGATCCTCAGCTGGTGTAAGTCAGGACAGATTCTGTGCAGTTAGACCAGGTTGCATCAGCAAAGGATCCAGCCACAGATTTCAAGGTCAGAAGAGAGCACTGTAATCTCTGCATCTCAGGTCTCCTGCATAACACTAGGCGTTGAATCCCATCTCGCTGCTTCCTGCATCAATCCAAACAATTTTAGTCACAAACGTGCACAACATGAGCAGGGCAGTGTGTGAGGTCCCCTGGATTGTCCCAGCCTTTTGCAGTGAGAAGATACTGGTCTCTCTGCCCTTCTTGTCTTGCACTGCAATTAATGCCCATCAACAGTAACCCTTTTGGGGGTGAATATGATTTTATTGTCACAGCTCTGATGCTGAGCTCTACTTTCCTGGCATCTGAAGTTTGAGCTGGGTGCTGAAGAGGCAGAGATGGAAGTTGAGCAGAGGAGAGACAGTGGAATGACAGAATGTTTTCACATGCCTTTGAATTTCCAAGGGGCTTAGATGCTCCCCTGGAGCTTTGACATCGTGCCTATGGCAGCTGCTTTGGCAAAGCCTGCCAGCAATTATACAAATATGTTATTTTCCCCTCATTTTCCCAAGGTGCAGAAGACATAACAGACTGTTATAGAACAACAACAACAACGCACGTCGAAGCAGCCGCACGTAAGGTTCTGCACTCGTTCCTGCAAAGCGATGCATTTCAAACATGTGCATCCACTTATGTCACATTGCAGTGGCCCATTTCTTTCACTGAGACATAGTCTGCATCAGTCTGCAGTTTTTCCAGTGTGTCTGAGGTGCAAAATAAAAGCCAAAGCTACAGAAGTAGATATTCCCTTCTGCTCTTCATACCCCTGAATGAGCTGTTGTGGGGCGACCATTTTCTCAAGCATCAGCTGAAACAGGAAGCTCCAACTTGCTGTAATTGTATCTACCCGGGTGCTCAAGAGACTTCTTTGTACAGCAGAAACCTTTTGCCTGCAAGCTGGACAGGGACAGCAGGTGTTTCACCGATGTCCCTTCACTGGAATCTGATTACCAGTTTAGAGGCTTTTCTCTGTCTATTTGATATGGTTGTTTAGGAAGACAGGGCTGATGGTGCATTTTTAAGCCAAGGACTGACAGAAATCAGGTGTCTTCACTTAATAAAAGAAACATTAACCCATCTGATGAGACCTGCTTGCAGTGACACTGCTAAGAATATTACACTCAAACTTTCTGTAGACTTCTTCCCCCCCTTGCTTCAAGCATTTCCTGGATGTCTCACACCCTACAAATATAACAACAACAATAATTCCGGCAGAAACTCAGCTGGAAAAGAATCTTCTGAATAGGAAGGGAAAAGAAAGGCAGGAGAAGAAGTGACCCCGTGCAGTAGGTGAAATCATAGAATCAAGAGATGTAGGGCTGGAAGGGACCTCTATAGGTCATCTAGTCCAAACCCCTGCCGGAAGCAGGATCACCCCTATCCAGACCATGCCATACAAATCCATAATCTCTTAGCAAAACTGCACAGTCAATCCTGACACAACACAAGGCATAGCACCCTAATCTGCCACAGGTAAATCTGGGGGGACCACAGCATCCAACATAATGCTGCTGCAAAAGTTGTTAATATACATTCAAGAGATCCCAGGAATAGGGCCATGCTGCACTCTACAGAGGAGGGCACAATAAACCCCATAGTCCATTCCTATCTGACCATTTGGTAAAATTCTTTCCTGACCCCAAATATGGCTATGGTCTGGCCCTGTGCAGAGGGACAAGACCTTCTAACCAGGAACCTCTGGGTTTAAGTCCTAGAAGGAGCAGTGGTACACTCCAGTCCAAATGCCCAGCTTTGGCTACAGCCAGCATCAAATGCCTCTGAGCAAGGCTTAAAAAGACCCTGATACATGTAGCGGGGAGAATTCCCTCCCGGCCCCATGCAGGGATAAGGAAGATTAATGAATAATGAATAAGAAAGATGACTATGCAGGAGAAAGACCGGTATTCCTAGTTGTAGCCTGTCAAGTGATAATAAAATGAGGGGTTAGGATCCATCAGCCATAATGCTGCCATCCTTGGAGTCAGGTACACGGACTCAGGTATTGACATGGACCTCAGAGGTGTGTTTTGACCTCAGAGGTGTGAGGAGGGCAACATTTGCTCTCCTGAATGCAACGGAGATTGTTAGAACAACTTACAAAGAAGAGCTAGATGTAGATATGAGCACAAGATATGTCTCATTGGCCTTAGTAGGAGTCACAGCACTTGCATCTGGCACAGCATTGCTTGCTGATCTCAGTGGAAGGTGCACATGCATGCATCTGAGGGCTCAGTTTAGCCCCTGAGTCACATTATTGTACATGAATACAGTTTAGTCTTTAGTGACTAGCCTCAGCTTTTTCCTTTTTGAATCAACTGGCCAGTTTAGCGGTGCAAGTCAGGAGGAAAGGAAACTTATTTTGCTTATGAATCCCAAAGAAATCCAAAAAGAGGAATAAAGAGAGAGAATGGACTGGAAAACCCCCAGACAGCAGCAGACTTGGAAAGAAAAGTCCTCCTTATCCTGAACCTAGGAATGCAAACAGGAAGTCCCTAACAAAATGTTTGGAGTGTGTGCAGCTGCATTTGTCTGAAGACATTGAAAGTGCTGCCTAAGAGTATTCAGCTTGCCTCTCACAATGGAGGAGAAACACTTGCTTTGACACTGCATTTGATAACCATTTTATAGCAGGAGTGTCGACCCTTTCATTTGCCAGGGAAGGGAAGACAGCTGTGGCTGTCTTCAGCTAAACTTGCTATTCCGCCTGTGAGAGATTGTGTATTTAAAAGAAAGAAAAAAAAAGACAAAAGAATGTTTACTGTAGTTCTGCAGGTGGCACCAGTTAACCAGAGAACCTTAACCAGTCCAAAATGTCTTAAGCTGCCTAATTCCTCCCCCAGTCACCACCCCAAGTGAATCTCAATCACTGTCTGGAATAAACCGTGCCTCTCTGTGGATCATAGTGTATTATTTCTTGAAATTATATGATGGTTCCTTGGAAACAAAGGTTTTATATCTGATACATCACTTTCCTATGGCACATGTGTTCCATATGTGAGTTCTGATTCTGAGTTTTGGGGGAGAAAATTATCTGTAATAATATCTTCTAATTCATATGTAGATCAACCTTTCCTAAGATACCAAGTTACAAATACTTGAATTATCTAAATTGAGATAATTTCTTATAAATTACATTTCAGACAGGTTGGATCTGTGTTCTTAATTCAAAAAGGTTTAAAATTATCTCACCTAGTTTCCCTCGATTGTTCTTGATCAGCAATTGACCTTGAGCTGGCTTCTTTCTCAAAATAGATCAAATAAACCTATCGCTCCATTTGATTATAATATGGGTTCTGTTTTAAATAGGTTTGCTGAAATGAGTCTTTCAGGTTCTTCAGTCACTAACATTTTATTAACACACTTCAAGCCAATCTCAGATTGTGTATGTGACAGAAAATCCATATTCCTAACTAGCCTATCACTTTAACATGTATTTTGAGTGGTCAGTTTGATACAGTATATTAGTACTTAAGTAGCTTCATTATAGTTTTTATATATCATCATGTTATTTCTTAGTGGTCCAGAGGGCATAAGTTGATTTTCCCTTCAAAGTCTTCTTCTGATGGGCCAAATTAAGACATCTCTACTCAGACTCAGTGAGGTCAACAGGAAGTGTGTCTGAGCAAGGACTTTTTGATCCAGTAAGATCCCTGGAGATAGCATTCATTTTGTTTGGGCTAATTACATGAGGTAAAATATCATTATAATAATAAGGACCGTCTTGGATGTGTCTAGCATTCCTGTTTCTTAAAGAATGGGAAATTATAATGGCTGGCTAACTCACTCCTCAGAGTAACTAGGCATAGAGGAACCTGAGGTGTGAGGGGGAGCTCTGGTCTGAGTGATTGTTGAAGAGGAACATGCACTAGCTGTAAGACAAAGGAAACAGTTATGTTGCTGCAGTGCTAGCTGTCTTCATTCACAAGCAAATGTCAAACATTAGTGGAGAAAATAAGATAACAGCTTAATAATACTTGGTAATTATATAACAACATATGACTATAAACTTGAATGAGTTCAGTTCCATGATGAATTGGTGTACTAGGCTAGGGACAGACATTCAAAAAGCCTGAGCCTGAATTGATTCAATCTTTGCAGGTTAGTTTAACCTGGCTATGCTAAATCACTTTGTAACTGTACAGATATCCTGAACATGCAGGGGGGCATGGCCTGGCCCCAGCAGGATGCTTTGACTGGCCCAGCAGGGAATTGATAATGATGTTTATCACCCCTAACTCAGTGTGTATCACCCCATTAAGGAAACAACAGAGGGACATTACTAGCTACATGTTGATTCTGCCTGTTGATTCAGCAGGGACCGTAGCCAGCATGTGGTCTGCTAGCTAATACGCAGACACCTCTCCACAAGGCAGAGGGCATGCAGGAATTCTTGCTTAGCAGGGAGTGGTGAGGTGGAGCAGTGTGCAGTTTCTGCCGGAGCTGCAGCCAGGGAGCAGAGGGGAGGGGCCAGCCCTGCTGTGGAGCAGAGAGCCCCGCCCAGCCCAGCTCAGAGAGCATGCCAGGATGCCGGGGGTGTCTGGTTTATCTTAAACCAGCAAGGGGTCTGGGACAGACATTGCATAAAACAATATGACTCAAATCAGTTAAGTCTGATACTACATTCAGCCAGGTTAATCTCAAACCGGTTTCAGCCATTTTCAAACTGGTTTATGTGCACCGAACATCTGTTCTGTTACAGGTTTAAACCAGTTTCTGATCACTTAAACTGGTTTATGTGTAATGTCTGCCCCTAGCCCTTGTGTCTAAAACTTTGTTACTTTGTATTAAAGATTGGGACTGTGGTTCAGAGAGTTAAATCATTTGCCTATGGTCACTTCCCAATCATAGAGAATATTTTGTACAGAAATCTGTAAGATGCTTTCTTTTCCAGGAACTGAATCAGATTTGGTAGTAAATACATATCCATAAGAATAATGAGATGGGAAGAATTTTGGAAATATTGTATGTGGGAGAATTGAAGTAGGAAAAGTATAAGAAAAAAGAGAAGTTGAACAAGGTTGCATCTAAATCAACCTTTAGGGGAAGTTGTTAGGGAAAGGGTACTGGGCACACAGAAAGAGACAGGACTATAAAACACTCTGATGAAAGAAGAAAGCCCCATGTCAGCAAAGTTGGCCACAAGGCAAGAACTGTCAAATCACTGTTTTCTGACACCTTTTGTCTCTTCAGCACCTTTGGTGCTGTTTTTCTCTTCTCCTCATGATTGAGCTGACAAGGTGGAAAAAACCGGGTTTTCAGAGCAAATCATGGCCTAAGGAGCATCCCTGGTCATGGACTGTCACCCAAGGGAATTCTAGGCCTAGATCTCGACCTATTCCTATGCAAACAGAAGGAAGCTCATGATACATAGATCACTGCTGCCATATACCATGCAGTAGTATTGATGCTGATTCATAGTTCATGCCTGTACTTCACAGTAAAGCTCTCCAGTCAGAAGCAAAGGTGTTTGTAGACAGTGATTTTTCTAGGGCTCTCAGGGTAGTCCACAATTCCCACGTTCATTACCACAATCAAGGACTGGAAGGCAAACATGTCCCTTTCAGTCAAGTTTTGTCATTTTGGGTTTGAAAAGCAGATTGAAAATATATGAGCCTACATTTCTAATATGATGGGATTTTGGGGAAGTACCCAGTGTGAAACACTTTGTGTGGGTCTGGTTTTAGGAAAGGGATGAGCATCTTCCCACGCAGGGGTAAGTTAAGCGTCAATAAAATTATGATCATAAGTTAAGCATCAATAAAATGATGTATGTAAAATGCCGCATCACTTGGGAAAATTTAAGACATGTTTTATATTTTTCTGGGGAGGAGGTTTTGTTCTTCTCATTTCAGCTCAGTGCTTGGCTTCCCTAAAGATTGGGACCATTAGTGAGATACCAAATCAGCCATGTACTTTGTGTTATCCTCACCCCAGTTAACATGGTATATTCATGCAGCATGGGGGATGACATTGAACTTCTTTTGTGCAAACATTTTGTTTCCTCTTTTCTCCTCCTCATAAAAAATATCATCCAGGAGTCTGGCTTGCAGTCTTGGAAGGCTTCCAAAACAAGGTGATGTGCATGGTGTTTTATGGGATAAGCAGGTTTTACTGGTCAACAGCAATCACTGCAGCAGCATCTAAAATAGAAGCATAGAATAATAATTCCCTCCACTGTAGGAATCACTGGGTGAAATTCTCTGACCTGTGTTATGCAGGAGGTCAGACTAGATGATCATAGTGGTCCCTTCTGGCCTTAAAAATCTATGAATCTATGTTCCGATTACACATCTAAGGATGAACAAACAAAGTTGAAAGCAATGATTTATTTAATGCTAGCCACAGGCAGCTTCTTGTTTCTGAAGGGGGTGCAGAGAGCTGTCAGCTCTTTGGGGCAAAGTACATGTCCATCTATTTTTTTCAAGTGCTGTTTAAACTTACAGCACCACATAAATGATGTATTAATAGCAAACAGTGATCCTTTTTTGTATATGGCTGTGCAATTGATTTATAAATAAATGCCCAGGAAGGCTGTGTTGGGAGGGAAGCAGAACTGGTGGAGTCCATCCTCCCTACTCTGGCTCATGGAAGCATCTCACTGACTTAGCTTTGTAGCTGCATCCTGCTTTGGGATAGTTGAACCTTCAGGAAATGGGCAGCGTGCCAACAGATCTTATAAGGCCATCTCCAGCCTCTCATTGTTCCTACTTCAGCATCCTCAATAGGAGTAGCTAGCAAGTAGACCATCTATGTAGGTGCCATACTTCACTTAAATGACACTGGCTCTGGCATTTTAGCATAAGTGGCAGTGTAGCCACGTAATATTGGCAAGAGAAGTGTCATACTTTTAAGACCCTTTCAAAGCATCAAGCGTGAGGGATTAAGTGCATTGCAAATGAGAGAGAGAGAGAGAAAGTTCATTTAATTAGTGTATTTCTATTACATATAAGGGTAGGTGAGGAAGGCAGGGAGGCTGGGAATGATGGGCCAGTTGAGAGTGAAAATTCTAATTTCAGTGTATTTTTGTCATTAAAACTGCCCACAGTTATAGCCTTATCATTGAAGTTAGTAGAGTTGCAAGGGTATCATCAAGAGTGGCATTTGACCCTCACCTATATATTGGAATAGCAAAGTATAATAAGAGACCATGTCAAACTGGCACTGAAACAGTTCAAAGTACTATAGCCTCCATTAATTTTACCACCCAGTATTGGGATGGTACTATGATATGCTACACTTTAACAGTGGAAGTCTATGATTGAATTAGACTCTATCCTCTGTAAAATACATGATTATATGAGGCAAGCATCATTGACTAAAGAACTCTGTGAGCAGGAAACCATATTTAAGAATGTTAGCTTTTTAGTTTCTACCATAAAAATATGTCATAAATCAATTATTGCATTTCTTTACTTAGTTAAAATATTAAATCTTGCAATTAATCTGTTACTTTGAAGCAAAGAGAAGCCCATTATATTGTAATACATTTAAATATTAAGGCAACTGTATTTCAAGTATATACATTATCTTTATTTACAGTGCTTCCTTAATTGAACAGCTTAACTGAGTATAAATTGCTCTAACTATTCCACAATTATTAAAATGCATGTTTACATTTGCCTGAATTGTGCAAAAGTAATTTAGAAGATTAATTTCAGAAAATATTCAGGAAATCTGCATACACAAAACATAATTATTATTGATATTTGCATACCCCCTCTTTTCACTCTCATGCACTATTACAAACTATGCAGAACATGACGAAAGAAATGACTGGAAAGGTTGCTGTAAGTACAGTATGGATTCATCAATAAATGTTCAGGCTTTTCAAAGAAAAACAAATGGCACTGCTGTGGAGAAGAAATATTACATTTTATTTAGTTAGTTATTTGGAATGGGATCTGCACGGATAAATCCATACCAAAATGTGGCAGTCTTTTGCAATAAAGATGAATGCCATTGCAAAGAGCAAGTAAAATACAGACAAAATTGAAAACACCAATGGAAGGATTCTGAGAAATGGCGATGTGAGGCTCAAATGTATTAAAATATATGTGCTTCTTAGGTAGCAAAGGGACAACCAGTGATGCAGTAAACTCTTCATTCCAATATTTTTCAAAACGGGCTGGATTCACACTTAGCTGTATGCTCGGATTGTAGAAACAGAGACTCCAAGCAGAGCCACTACCTGAAATAGTACCCTCCTTATACTGGAAGTATACCTGAAGAATATACTTCATTGTTTACAGACACATGCACACGCACATGTACAAACGCACAACTGACTGCTGAAGACAATGGCATGGCTTTTTACTTATGCTCCATATGACTTATTTGTATAGCATCCATCCCACATTAGTCCTACAGCAAGGTGATTTGTTTCATTTCTCAATGAAAAATAAATTAAAACATAATTACTTTCCCACAAAACACAGTTTCCATCAAAAGATGCATGAAATTTACAACGCTATGTATTTCTGATTAATGGAGAATGCTGTTCTGAAATAGTTTCATGGTAAAATAAAAGGCTTGGTTTACAAATGGCCTAAAATGAATGGACAGAAATGTTAGTGGGAGACAGCACAACAGTTGTCATCACTTTCATACATATTGTGCCATAAGCACAATATTGAAAAGTGACTTGACTTTAGGTGACCAAACACCCATCCTCTGAAAATTAGGCCCTTTAAAAAAGTGTCACAAGCGAGGCATCCAAAACCAGGAACTCCTTTTTGAAAACCTTGGTTACCAGGGTCATGTTAGACCTGCAGGAAAATGCTAAGGATGTTCACCAGACCTTACAATAGAGCTGATATGAGAGTATGCCCTGGGAAGTATCATGAGTGTGTTTATTTATATTTGTGTACTATATCTAGTGAGACAAGCAATGGAAAAGAGGAGCTTGTCAAGATTATCTGTCAGGAGATAGGAGAAACCCATGTATCACTCATTCTGAAGCCTGTGCACTAAGGAGCAAAAGAACCTCACATTCCCTTGACAATGAAAATAATGAAGTCAGATTATCCAAGGAAACTGTGAGTTTGCCTTAGCTGCAACCCTCAGCACCAGGGAGTTAAGAAGAATTATCAGAAAGGTCATCCTGAACGCTCAGAGCAAGGAAGAGAGCAGAACAGCCATCGAAGCCGTTAAGGAGCCAACACAGAGCTTGCAAGAATGGAGAAAACCCTGAGAGTCTGGGAAAAAATAAATAACAACAGCAAAAATGTTAACGCCACTCAGGAAAACCTAGGAGACATTTCCTTACACGTTGTGAAGACCTACAATGGCATGCTGATAGGATCCCTAGAGAGAGCACATCATCTACAACAGCGCAGCCTTGCACATGCTGATACTATTAAAAAAAGAGAATGGTTCAGATCACAGGAATTAATTAGTTTAGAACTGCAACCACCAGGAAGGGAGCATGCACACAGCAGCATCCTGAAGATTGTTCATATTAACAATTCTCTGTCTGGTGTGCTGTTGACAGAATCCTGTCTGTCTCGACAAAACTCTGGAAGCAGCTTTAAAATTCAGGCCCCCATCAAACAGCAAGTGGTCTCTCGGCAGTGTTCCCACATGGAAGAAGCTAGTAAATCCGGCAAATAAGGACACAACAGCATCTCCTGCTGTCATGTGGAAAACTTTAGCTGCTGTAGAGGAAGCGTCCCTTCTTCTGGAGCCTTTGCTTTAGAACTGCCAAGCCAGAAAAGGATACCCACCATGGTTTCTGTTAAGTTTCTGAGTGCCTCTTTTCTAGTCAATGAGAGTTCAGAGTTCTCAGTATCTAACAGGATTGAAACCAATTTCTCAGCCACCGTCCTCAGTTCTAAACAGGCTATATTACCTTTTTCACAGTGCCTAGAAACATAGTCAAGACATTTGTGATTTTTTTTTATATTATTCATAAATGTGTGCTTCTGACACCTGGCATTCCCAATCTTGTAAGAGGCACTTAAGTAACTCAGAGTGCCCATGTCCATTACTTCATAAGACACAATTTACTGCTGTGCTATGTGATATACAGCAGGGCCATTTCATCCCCCAGAACTTTAGAGAGGGGTCTGTGTTTTAGCATCTTGCCAGGTTTATCTCTGCCATCTGAATCTCATTTCCAGGATAGCCAAAGGTCCTTCTAATTATGGCTCTGGTGAGCAAATGTTGCTGCAAGTTTTTGTGATTCGGCAGAAGTCTAGGGAAATGGGAATTGTTGTCATTAGTCATTTCTTCAGGGGAAACCCACTGACACCTAATGAAAAATGATAATAAAGTCCTATCAGTCTGCCTTCTTATCTGTCTATCCTGTAAAAATGTAATGTTTGTACAACATGTCTATGTCTTTATAGCTATTCCTCCACAGCCAGCACGACTCCACATTCAGGGTGACAGGTCACAGGGTTCTCTAAATGAGCTTCCAGAGGACAAAAATGGTTGGTATTCCCTGCTGGTCAGTTGTGGTTTGATTCTGTTGCAGGATATCTTCTTGATCATCGACTTCTTTTCCTCGGTTTGCTGCCAGGGATGGGTTGTTTTTCACTCTTTTCTTTTAAAGGAAAATAAAGTGACTCTGGAGACCTGAGTCCTATTGCTATCCTGCACCCTGACCTGCTGGATGGCCTGTGGCAAGTCACTTCACTTCTCTGTGCCTCAGTTTCCACACCTGGAAAGTGGGAATGTTATTGTAGTAAAGTGCTTTGAGCAGTACATATGAAAAGTTCTGGATGATAACTAATAATTGCTCTGATTGTTATATTATTTTATTATGCTTTTTTCTTTCTAACATGATTCCCAGCTACCACCCATGTGCTATGGTAGCCACATTTACAGGCTGTCTTTGTTTTTATGTTGCAAATTTACTAATACGTATATTGCTTTCCTATTTACCTTCTATACTGAGTATTGATTTTTCAGTTAGTTACGTGATTTTTTTTTAATCCTTACTAAACTTTTCAGATTTGAGCATCCATGAGATAATTTATAAAGGGGAAACTTTCAAATCAGCTGGCTATTCTAACAGGGCCATGGGAAAGACAGGATTGGTTATTTGTTTGAGTAGTAGGAGATCCTTATGCTTGTCTAGGACCATGAAACTCATCCGGAAACATTGTTGAGGGATGGTCTGAGGCAAGTCTGATCCTATCAGTGAAGAGTTACTGTATTTTATGGTGTACAGGTCTATGTGGTATATAAGTCAGCCCCATATTTCTAGTAAAAAAAAGTTAGGATTTTAATAGATCCAGTGTATAAGTCAACCCCACCTTACTGGACCCATCTCCATGGGGAGTGTCTGGCACTTGAACTCAGCTGTCACCTTATCCTGGTGCCTTACAAATGCAGGTTAGAGGTGGCCACTGTGGCTGGAGCCCATGAGCCACAGTCACAGCTGTAGCTGCAGCCAGGCAGGCAGCAGTGGAGCTCAGCATGGGGGCTGTGAGTGGCTCCTGCCTGGCAAGCACCACTCATGGCTGCTGCTCTGTGCCCTGGTGGTGCTGGCAGCAGGCAGCGGCACCACAGCTCCCGCACCATTGGGAAGGGGCTGCACCCCACTGGCCAAGATCTACCCACGGGACAGTCACTGGGCTGTGGGTAAGTGTCCCTGGGCCAGACTCAATGGGTGTGGGGTTGAGGTGGAAATTTAAGGGTAAATTTCATGGCTTCAAACTTAGACTTATAAACTATGAAATATGGTAACTGGCCACTGGCTGGATAATCTCATTCTGAGTGCTGTGGAACTTGGGCACTTCTGACAATTGTCAAAATGGTGGCTGAACTAGGGTTGGAAGTGCCACTATGGGGCACCCTTTACCTCAAGGAGTACTCTGGGTTCTCCCTTCATGTAGGGTTGTAGTCATGCATATTCAAGGGAATATTTGAGCAACAAGATTTGTTTGGTAATATCTTTTATTAAACCAACTATAAAGTCTTTCTTACAGTGCAACCACATAATATATAACTCCATACAAAAAAATGTCTATCATTTTAAATGATATGCTGTAGCTTAAACAGAAAGTTGAGCTGGATGTAAAAAATATTAGGTGTTATGATTATAATAGTGCCTTCTGGTCATTAAATGCATGAATCTATGAAAATATTGCACTGTCACATGCCAGCTATTTCATGGGAACTCTGTAGTGGAGCCAAGATTGAAACCAAGACTTCTGAGTTCCCGTCCAAAACCTTAACCACAAAACCACCATTCTTTTTTACATAACATCTTTGACCTTTTGTAAATGCCAAGGATTTGGGGAAAGCTGCCATAATGTATGATCTGCCTCTTCCACACTGCGATGTTACCTTGAAAAGATACATTAATTGATAGGACAGATGGATTGTCTAATATTGGGAGCATCTTCTTTTGTTTCAAGGAAACCTGTTTTAAAAAACATCAAAGGCCAATTCAAAGGTCCGTTTCACATGCACAGGTAGACCATATCTTCTGGATAGCAATGAATTTCCAAATCCTCCTTAAAACCCTTGCAAAGAACACAAATGGTTTGTTTGTTATATCTGTACTGTATGTTTAATATAGCTGTTCTTTTGTTTGATCTAAAAAAAGCCATGTGCTGCATTTATAGGGGGTTAGATGGATCCATGTCTTTGTTTTTCCCTTCTAATCTTTATTAAAATCAAAACAGACTGCACTAATCCCTCAAATACATGATAATTTATTTCTTGGTGCTCAAAGTATGACTGTTCCATGGTTGTCCTTATACTAATCAATTCAATGATTTTAATTAAAAATGGAATGGTTTAAACATAAGATATAATTAAATAGATGCCTGTTATAACTACCACATTGGTATGCCTCATTTCGCTATTTGAGCACACATTTCTTTGGCTGGAACCAGCTACTACACGTACAAATTGGTTTCTGTACCTCTCTGTGTTTTGTCAGCGTCTGCAGAATTTGGGCTTGATTCACCACTCTGATCTCATGCTGATGCAATTCTGTTGATTCCAATGGAATTACCATATGCTGGTGTAAAATAGGAGCAATGCAGTGCCGAAATAAGCCCTTTGTGTGTGTGCATTCATTGCATGTAAAGCTGTATCCATTCAAAGTGTATTGTCATTCAAAAACCATGCCTGGTTTTGTATCAGATGTGCTAAGAAAGGAATGAGAGGCAAGTCTTTTATGCAAACACTTTAGCATGTTGTGCTTATCTGGTTCTTACTTCCTGGCTCATCCAGGCTTTCACTTCCTGGAAACTGCGTAGCCATTTTGGCCACCATACTTGTACCATTAAAGAACGTGCTTTCTTATCTGGCGCACTGTCCCCACACCTCCCATTCAAGTCAACTGATCCTGGAAACTTCCAAAATATCAGGCGACTTATTTTAGTGACTAAATATGGACTTTTGGCTCTAACATTTTGGACCCTCAGGTTAAAATATGTGGCCAAAATAATGAGAAGACCTATGGGCTGGCTAGTGTGTTCAGTTATGGATTTGACCAAAGCCTCCCAGCACTCAAATACATCAGGCACAAGTCTCTGTGCTAGATTGGTCCAACACTGGTGCAGAGCCAGAGAAAGAATTGCCTGATATTAGTAGAAGTGCAGTATAGAAGACCTTGGAGAACGAGTAGAATGGGGGGGAGGGCAGAAGGGGACCAGGAGGTGGGAAGTGGTTGTTTAATTTAGTTTAGTTTAGTTATGTTTTACAAGTGTTAAATGTGAAGAGAGAAACTTCTTCTGCCATCCAGATTGCAAAATTAGGGTTAAAACCCTCACTCATACATTCAACTGGAGAAAAGAAAAAGAAGATGGAAAAAAAAAAAATCTGGGTGGCTTCTTACTGGGTTTGTTTCCCAAAAATAGCACACAACTATCAGTCAGAAGAGAAGTGGCTCTTTTATATCTTTTATATGACTCTCCTTGCTCCACTCTGAAGCAAAGACTGTCATTTTTATGTTTTATAGTACTTAACACAAAGGCACCACAACTGCTTCGGCCTCAAGATGCTACCACAATAAAAACATTAAATATGTTTTTCAGTAATGACTATTAGAAAGGTCAGCAGTGCTGTACCTAGACTCCTGGCAGCCCCAGGTTAACTTTTAGTATCCCTCACCCCGCTTCACCAGAGATAATGATAATAATAGTCCAAAAATTACCATTTTTGAGCCCCCCTTCTGTTCAGGCCCTGGGCGGCTGCCCAGTTCACCCATGCCTGTGTCCAGCTCTGCAGGTCAGTAAGACCTTTAGTTAGAATTCACTCTCCTAACTCTCCAAAAACAGAAGTCCTTCCTGAGCTTCTGTTGCAGCCACAGGAGGAGACTCAAAATAATTTTTATGGAGAGGGTTTTCCAAAGTATGTTTCATTGGCCTACCTCTGCTCACATCAAATTTAATAATAAAATTCTGATTGGCTTCAAAGGCAGCTGTTCAGCCAACACTGAGTGCTTTCCTACCCCAAGTTATTACTGTAGACCCTGAAAGAAACAACTTGATAGATAATTAATAATATTATAAATAATAAATAATATTAATTATATAATTAATAACTAATGAGGATATAACGTGTTCTGTTTAGAGCTTGCCTTGCTTAGGAATCTGGCCACAGAGAGTGGGCTATAGCTGTGACCAAGCACAAGTGTATGACTGTAGACTGCTTCAAAAATGGTCAGTTGGGTGAAAATCCGACCCATTATTGCATGAGGGGTCAGATGGAGAAGTGTTGTCTTCTGTAACTTCTATCTGTTCTGCCTCCTACCTCTATCTGTGCCTACCTCTACCTCCTCTATCTGTGCTGCCTCAAACTCTGAAGAATGGCAGGGGGAAAGAGCAGAGGGAGTTCAGTCTCGGTTTTTTCAGCCTCCACTGGAGGGTAGGGTGGGTGCACTGGAGTCCCCCTGGAGTGGGGTAGGGGGTGGTCCAATTCACCCACCCCATCTCCAGTGCTAGCTGAGGAACCCCTAAAATGAGGTCCTTCTCCTCCCTTTCCTATCTCCCATTCTGAAACAGGGACAGGCTGGGAGAGAGGAGGGGCCATTGCTCGGGGAAACCAGCTGTAGGCTCCAAGCCAGCAGCTAGATTCCCCTGCCTCCTAGAACCAACAGTGAACTTCAGTTTGGTCCGGGGGATTGTTGTAACTCAGAATGCTGCATGCAAAGCATTACCAGTTACAGCGGGGAGCTGCATTTCTGTCCACACCTACTGTTGCTGTTTCTTGCTTCATTTCCAACCCCCTTCCCCCCCACTTCCCCCCCCTCCCCGCCCGCATCCGGGGCTAAACTCATGGCACAGTCATTAGAGGTAGTGTTTAAAAAAAACCCAGCAAACCCCAAACAAAGACAACCTTTTCCTCACAATCTTTTTAACAAAAGACTAAAGAGTAGATAAAGGGTCATTATGCTGTAAGGGACTGTGACAGCACATTACTGCGATCTTCTCTTCTGCCTCATCCTAGCCTCACTGCAGATTGCTGAAATAATTACTGGGGGAGTGTAACTAGGGGAGGGAACCCTAGCTCTGTCACCAGAAGGCAGGTCCGCCCCTTTAAGGCCAGAACTTTCTGGGCACAGAGTGCTGGTAAGGAAGGGGTTAAATGCTGAGCTTGGCCAGCTAGTCAGCTGACCAGAAGGGGCAGGCCAGGACTATAAAAACCATGGGCAGAGCAGCACTGGGAGGCTAGCAGCTGAAGGGGAAGGAGTGTATCCCAGAGCTCCAAGGAGAGGCTTGTTGAGTAGTCCAAAGGAGGGAAGAGGGGAACTATGGAAGCCCCGGAGAGACAGCAGCTGCACCACAGCAAGGACTGTAACTGATGGTGGGGAGCTGAAGTATGAATCCTGTGAATATAAGCTGACATGCTGCTTTTCTTGATTACATTTTTTTGGTGGCAGTTATTACCTACGGATGGGACTGTTTATTTTGTTTTCTTTTGATTATTGAATAACACCAGTGGTTTTGGTGAGACTATTAGGGGAAGGTGGAGGCCTCATTTTGGGGACCACTATGGAATGGGACCTGGTGCCAGCAAAGGCATGGCTTTTGGGGGTACATAAACCCTGGTGCCAGCAAGGGTGCATTTTTGGGGGGTATGTAGACCCCGGTGCCAGTAGGGGCACAGGATTTTGGAGTGCACTGACCCTGGCACCTGGAGGTGTGATCTTAAAAAGGCTGGGGTGGTCTGGTGCACCTGAGGTGCAATTTTATTTATTTATTTTTGGACTGAGAGGGTATGAGTTTGAGACCATCCCCTGGCTTTGAATTTGTGACCCCCTGGCTGTGGGGCTGGCAGCTGGACCTCTGGGCTAGGCTGCAGATTGGAGCAGGAAAGGGGGCCATGAGCCTCAAGACACCAGAAAAGGCTAGAGCCTCAGAGTCCAACCCTGTTTAGTGGGTTTAGATGGGGAGGCCTAGCTAGAAAAAGACAGGAGTCAGGCCCATGTAGGCAAAAGGCCCCAACATACAAAATACAATAGGCAGTTTCCCACTCACAAAAAACCCCCAAACATCAGCATAACAATTTCTATCAAGACGTAGCAGGACAGTAGAGGGCAGGACACACGAACTTCAAAGAAGACTCCAAGGGTGCCCCACGTAAGGCGTGGACTACCAGGGAAGATGGTGCTGGGGAAGGTGACCTGTTACAGGGAGGATCTGGTCAGATTAGTAGACTTGTGTACTGTGATGCATTAGCGTTTCTTTAAGGGTTATTCCAATATGCCACAGTCACTGGAACCTAGGGACTCGGTAAGAAAGCATTGGGTGTAAAGATGGAAAAGTAAACATTGGGTGTGCCTACACGTGCACTTTATTGCAGAGCTGACTAATTAGCTCCACAGTAAAGTGTCTCAGTCTACACATGTGCCATATTAGGGCACAGTAAATTAATTAACTCCACCATAGGACAGTATTGTCAGGGACAGTACTATCCTATGGTGGAGTAATTACATGTGCTGAAACACACGTGTAGATGGTGACAGGCCGGGGGGGGGGGGGGGGGGGAGCA
>NW_005841837.1:2927877-2934191 GCF_000455745.1 Alligator sinensis
AGGAACACAACTTATCAGGTTAAACTTTCTGTGGGTTTAAATGGATACGGCCAATAAAGATGCATCCCATTTATGCCACTGGGTCAACTGAGCCTTAATATCTGTGTTTGGGGCTTTTGTTGTTGTTGTTCCTGCTGTTATGAATAGAAGGCTCAATCATGCTAATTGCAAATATCTAAAGGGAACAAAGGACAAGGCAGGACATCTACCACTGACACCAACAGCCAAGTGTATGTACATGCACAAAACGAGCAAAACCAAACAGTGTCAGCAATGTCTTTGCTGTTAAATATGAAACAAAATTGGGTCATGACTTGCCCTGACTGTGCCACAGGCAATGTGCTTCTCAGTAGGTCAGAGATCATCAGTCTAGGCCCGTTGGAAAACACTGGTTTCTTTACAAATGCACCTTACGTTCTCCTGGAAGAAACCTCAGAGGCTGGCTCGTATAGGTCAGAGGTCTGACCCTGAGAGCAAGGATGTCTTCCTGTGGTCTGCTGTGGTCAGGTAGGAAGTTCAGGTTGTTTTATGGACAGACATGGCCACTCTGTGTCCTTCAGAATTACAGCATTAGGTCACAGGCAGATTCTGACCTCTGTCTCCTTAACAATCTTGGCCTCTTACTTGTGAGTCACTCATTGTGGTTTCATAAAGACTACTGACCCCTTGGTTTAAATGGTTGTAAATGGCACTGTTCAATATATTCAAATTCCTGAACCTTTTGATCTTTAGCAAATAAGTCTGATGACCATGTAATTAATGAGCTTTTCTATTGCACTGATCATAATAATATTCAAATGATTCTCGAATAGTCAAATTTCTTTTGAGGAACTTTGTCCTCACAGCACCCTCTGATAAAGAAGTGGGTTACTTTTATAAACCACACTGACATCAACTGGTGTTCTCATTAGCTACCATCTACCAGTGCTTTGAAAGGCTCCTTTAGCAGAGCCATGTGATACAGATTGTCTGAACCACTGCTTTGAGCAGTCAGCTCTTTAGTGTGCTCTGTAGTAGATCTGCCTAAGACATGTGTATATTTAATGTTTATTTATCCTGTATGTCTGTCATGTCATTGCTTCTGTTTTTTCTATACTTTTTCTATACTTTTGGAACATTTCTCAAACTGGGGAATGGGACAACTTCTAGAAGGCATGTGAGTGGGAAGAAATAGGAAAAGGGAAAATATAAATGTAGGAAAGGAAAGACATAAAATGAAGAACAGCTCTACAATATCTTTCAGGCTGCTGGAGAAGTTACAGTGGGTGCATTTACAAGTGCAATTAATACAACACAAGTTCAAGCTGGAGTAAACTGGGTTCAGCATCTACATGTATGTCTAGGACAGCAGCAAGTTGAGCTGGTGCAGTGCAGGCCCCCGGCTGGCTGGGCTGACCAGGTGCAGTTTACATCCCCGGTTACCATCTACATGTGCGTTTCAGTGCAGTAAAGTACTCTGCCATAAGGTAGTACTGTCTGCAATAGTACTATCTTACAGCAGAGTTAATTAGTTTACTGTGCCAATACTGGCCCATGTGTAGATGGTGACGCTTTACTGTGGAGCTAATTAATCTATTCTTCAGTAAAGTGCACATGTAGCTGTACCCAGTGTGGCTGTAGTGACCTCAAACATCTTTTTTTTATTTTTTATTTTTATACAGAACAACATAACAAATGCAGAAAGATGCACAGCCCCAAAGAATTTAAGAACTACTGTTTTTAAGAGTAAACAGCTTTTGGTTGTTTGTTATCAGCTTATACACTTACTTCTGTCCTAAATAGGCCCAAATTGGTGACATTCTGGACACAAGGGATGACTTTGATTATGGACATAAGTTTTCTTTTGCATCTTGGAGACAGAGGTATATACCTCCATACATTTTAGATTATAAGCTTCTCAACCTGTATTTTGACTTATGTTGTATAGCACCTAGCACAGTGGAACCCTGTTTTCAGATTGGAGATAATAAGTTCTACCACAAAGAATAACCATAATGCTATTAATTCATTTGTCCTATATTAAACAAGCTGCTCTGCTGAACATAGGTGCACCTGATTGAAAGATGGCCTCCTTACTGGAATCTGAATGCTGTGACATGACAGCATGCTGTGGTGTTCAGTGCCATATGGGTCTGATTTTCATTTCCACTGGGGAATCTCTTTGTTGATTTCAGCCATCATGGTGCCTATAGAAAAAGTTAAATGAGAAGGCATGTTTGACTTGATAAAACCAAAGCCTTGTTTTATCCAGGGTGTACCATTCCATGTATAAAGTCACTCTAATCTGTTTCCATTTTATAAGAATGCCATGTTCACTATAGCTTGTCCATTACTCTCAGCTGGCTCAATGCTCTGAGTTGCAAGGAATTGTCCGGAATACTTTTTTTTAAAACCAGGAATTGGATTTTTCCTTTGGTTAGACAATATTTTCTGCTTTTGTTCTTTCTGTAACCTTTCTAAGGATCTGATCATGTCCCCAGTGTGTGTGTGTGTTTCTGTTATGTCATCTGCAATAACATGGACACCTGCTAGGTCCCTGGAAGTTTAGCATTTTTTTATATCGGAGCACTTTAGCAGATTTATTCCAAGAGTTAGGCACTAGAATTTGAATCTGCCCCACAGTGTGTTAAAAGTGCTCTGTCCAGATAACTCATCTTATCTAACCTGTCAATACACATCCATGTCAACTGAGGTGGTAAGCAGTTTTATTTCCACCTAGCTCATATTACATATCTGTTAGTTTTAGAATGCTGTCTTTTATTAAGATTTCTAGGATCCAGGCTGGCTGTTGTTTTATCATTTTTCTTCAGTGTGTTATTAAATTGTTGGGTAAATGTATTTGGCCACCACGCCTATGCTTTTTAGTAGCTTCAAGACCAAATTATCAAAAGTATTCTGCTCTTTGTGTTGTCAAAATTTGTCCATGTTCCTTCTTGATTACCTAACATCTACATTCTCCTGTGAATATCTTTTAAATGTTTATCATTAGAAGAGAAACCAGGTTTGTTTGTTAACATCTTCTATTGGACTACTATATAGTTGTGAGATGAGACACAAGTTTTTGGGCACAAAATGATCTTCTACAGGTCTGGGAAAGATACTTTCCTACCTGAGTCAGATTACAATTTTTAAATAGTTACAAAAATATTCCTTTGTGACAGTAGTTTTCAACTTTGTGGTCCATGGACACCTGGGGGACCACAGACTATGTCTAAGGGGTCTGTGAAAGATGATTATGAGCAATCAGAAGTATGTAAATACCCACACTTACAATTCAAAGGTGTCTGCACCTCCATTCAATTTTTTTAGGGGTCTGCAAATGAAAAAAGGTTGAAAACCACCACTTAGTGTGAAAATGCCTCTGTGGGGCAAATTGTCAGTCTTGCTTTGTATTTGTCAGCCTAATTTTCCATTCACAAATATTCATAGTAACAAATGTAATATATAAACCAAATGGGGCAAGTTTTCAAGGGCTTGAGGCCCAGCGTCTAGTTTCAGATGCACAAACTGGGCTGCACCCAATTTCTACCTGGAGTTAGCACATGGGAAAAAATGAATCCTGGTTACAAATCTGAGTATTCTTGCTTCTGAAGATCTGATCTGGACCCAGAATTAGGCTGCTAGAGATGCAGACAATCGGATAATATGGCATATAACCCAATTGCAAGTGCAAATTTTCCCTGCAAAAAATAATGTACACATCTTCACATTTGGCTCCCAAAGTGACTTTTTTGCAGAGGGGGGGAGGGCGGGTGGAATGGGCCTACATTGGCAACTGTGTCCCTTTTGTGCTTGTGTGTTTTTCCTTGTGTGTGTATATAATATGTACCAGGATTACTCCATAACAAGCACAGACCACTACAGAAGTGTATTTGTTTCTTCCCTTTGAGTTGCAGATTCTGTTGCTGGATTTTTCTGTCTGGTAGAAGAATAGCCAATAGTGATAGTTCAATACTCTCATTATTCAAAATATTCTCTCTAGTAAGTAGAGGGAGATGGAATAGAGTGCTGGAGATGCTGAAATCATATCAAATCAACTCAAATTTTTCTCCATTTAAAAATGCGCCATTTTTAATGTCTTCCACTACATGTTCTGTCTTACATAATGCTTTTTATGTCCATGGAAACTTCTGTGTACAATGAAGTCAGAGGCCCTCTATAAAATTCAGCGTATTTCCAGCTTCCCTATCTAATAGTTTTGAAAAACTAGAGCGCTACTCCACATTTTGGTGATACTGTTGTGAGGATAACCTCTTCAAAGTCTATTTCTACTAGATGGATTAAGGAGTTGTGTCCTGGAAATGTTTAAGGCAGTAGAGCTATCTAAAACAGTCACAGCTATAGGACGGATCTTCTTTGTGCCATTCCCCAGAGCAAATTAGAGTTCTTCTTGATGTTTTTTGGTAGATAGTTCAAAGTAAGGTTATCCTGTTATTGCTAAAAATTCAGTTACCTCTGTTATCTTTATTACGGGTGAAAAAGGCATTTGATAGTGTTGAATGGCCCTATACAGTTCACATTCTATCAAGTTTTGACTAGGGAGAGAAATGATGGAAGGGGATTTAATAAAATTATAGTGTTCATAATGAAAGAGAAGAGCACCCCTGACGTAAAGATCATCACAGCAACATTGAAAGTAACAGCAGCATGTGTTTACTCTTTCTGTAAAGTCTACTACCCGGTTACATTTTCTCATAGCAAATCTTGAAGATTAAGGGTCCCATAATACAGTCAAGTACTGGCCTATAGGTAATAATGACATGTAATTTGCATAACCATCTTCATTTTATGCTGGTGTACAGAGCAATTATATTATCTTTCATTGAAGAATCATAAAATGAAACAGAACTTCATGTCTTTGCTAACCTGCTTATATTCCATTAAAATAGATCTGCTAAAAAATTTTTACATTTCAATATTCCCATATATTTTATCTACTCAGTTCTTAAACAGATTTTTCATAGATCTCCTCTGGGATGGAGAGCAAGAGATGGGTGCTAAAGGTACCATTGCACACTCAAAATATTAGAGCAGAAGGTGGAACTTGTATTGTACCAGTAAAAGAGAAAAGACTCCCTTTGCTTTAAAAGCTTCTCATAACTGTTCGTTCTTTCTTCAACCCTAGCACAATTCCCTCACTGTCCAGAAGTCTAAATTACTTGATTCTTTATTAAAGAACATTATTAATTTGAGACCATACTGAACAACTTGACTTAATATCAGGCAAAACATTTGGAGCCCACATGTGGGGAGGACTCCTCCTTATCTTTATAAAAGTATTAACACCTGCATTCTTACACAGAAGAATTGAAGCTGACAGATGCAACAGGTCATGCTCAACACTCCAGATAAGTCAAAATGCTCTAAAAGGGAGATATTCACAGGCCTGGTGTTATTCCTTTAGCTATGGAGAGCCATGCAATCTAAGGATGTTGGTGTTGAGTGTATCTCAGTTGTGAGACAAAGGACTTTCCTTCCTTAGAAGTTACACAGAATTTGCTGAAACTTCCTCCTGACTGTTATTAGTAATGCCAGTTCACACCTTTTATTTTGCTAGAAGAAGAAGAAAAAAAGTTTTTAACGGATACAAACATAATTTTTTTCATCCCAAACCACTCTGAAAATTTTCCTTTTCATCATTTTCCCCCAGTTTTTTAAACTAAACAAAACAAAATATTTAGTTTTAGCTCGTTTCCACACTCGCCCTCTTTTCTAGAGTAGGAAAAAAGGAACACAAATGTTTTGGTTTCCATTCAATTGAAAATCTGAAAACTCTTCAATCAAATAAAAGACAAAATAGTCACACTTTAGAATAATGGAAAAGATTAGGCCAGAAGGGACCTCAAGAGGTTGTCTAGTCCAACCCCTGCTCAAGGTAGGATCATCCCTGTTTGAATCTTTACAGTTAATAGGGCTGTGCAAAGCTTTGGGTGCTGATTTTGATTCAGAGGAGATTCGGCCCAATTTGGTGGCTGAATCTCCTAATCCAAATCAAATTGGGAGACCAACAAAAAGGCCTGAATTGATTTGACACACAAAAAACTAGAACTCTTAGTTCCAAAATGATACCAAATCAAAATGAATTGATCTGAAGCCTCCAAATTGATTTGGAGAAAGATTTAGGCAGTCTCCACTTGCTGCTGCAGGGAGCTGGACCCAGGCTCCATGCCGGTAAGTAGGGGGTGGGGGGGGAGGGGCTGGAGGAGAGGGGAGGGGACCATGGGGAGACCCCCACCAGGCCCCATCCCGTGTCTGCTCCCTCAGTCCCCTGAGCATCCCCCTGACCCCTGCCCTCTCTCCCCGCACCCACACTA
>NW_005841837.1:2934253-2940186 GCF_000455745.1 Alligator sinensis
TTTTTTAAATCCCCACACTCACCAGCTGCTGCAGCAGCCATCAGGGCTTCTGGGGGCTCATGGCAGAGCCATGCCACACAGTGCAGGGCAGTGGGGTGCAGTGGAGATCACCCCCCCTGCCTGGCAGGAGCTGGTGAGTGTGGGATTTCTTTTTTAAGAGCCAGGATGCTGGGGCTGGGCAGGGCATCCATTGACAGGCCTGGGAGAGCAGGCAGGGGATGGAGGCTGTTTGATTTGGAGATTCAGCTGATTTGGTGGTGGCTCAGTCTCCTAATCCGATTCAGCTGAATCAATTCAGGACAGTGATTCAAGTCACTATCACCCGAATCCAAATCTGAAGCAAAGGCCTGCATGAAGCAGCTAGGATAACAGTTAAGTGTTTGTCTTTCAAGTTGTTACTGAAAGTATATAGGATGTTGTGATAGGATATTAGCATGTCCATGAGTCTTAATATTTGCAGAACATAATATAGGCTTTATCTTTTATATTTAGCTTCCCCGCTTCTCCATAACTAGCTTAGGCATAACAGCTCAATAGAAAAAAAAATATTACCATGGGAACGCTTCTTGTAGGAAAAGGTTGTGAGTAAAGTATTTCTGTTTAAGGCCCTCATCTCCCATTACCTAGCACCTTGTCAGCATTTACACCTCTGCGTTGAATGGATATAAAGCATTACCCTTTTTATCTGGTAGCACTTTTACATCCAGTTTGCATAAGCGTAAATGAGTGAGTACAGTAACAGGGAATAAGGCTTGAATTATGTCAGCATAAGCATATTTAACAATATCATGGGGTGATGGGCATGATAACCCTGCCCCCCCAGATTAAAATCAGTGTCTGTAGTATTCCCCAGTGTTTCAGTTCTGCACTCCAAGAGGATGCTGCTATAGGACAATCTCATAAAATGAGTAGTATTTATTTTATGCCATTCTCTCACAGCCTATGTTCTGCTTTTTGGCATTTTACCCAGGTAGTGCAGACAAGTTGGGGGCCAATACACACTGTGATGTTTGTACTGAGCAGCCTGATCTGATAGTCCATGGAGCATTGCTTGATACAATGATTGAACAAATCTCAAGCTTCCTGCATATTTCCTACTCAGATGATGAGGATGATTTTATATAATCTAATGGAGTTACACCAGGGAGCAATCTGGCCCAACAAGCTGTAGATATAATGAAAAATGACCCATCCTGGCTCCAGTGGACCTCCCTTTGGATAAATCCTGCTTTGTGGATTGGCAAACTCCCCTTCTTTTGGCATGAACGGCTGGCATACAGGATTCACTGTCGTGCTGATATTTCAGTAAACAGTGAAATTAAATCTTTTGACAGTCTCCTGCAGGAATTTCATGTACTGCAGGACCAATTATAGAACTTTATATCAACTATGGCACAGGGATGCTATTGGCTGCCTGCTGGAAAAAAATGCACTCTCTACCTCCCTTGCTAGGAGAATGGTCTGTTCTCCATAGCTTTTCATGTGCCTTGTTTTTTGGCTCCAACCCAATTAATGGATTGAAAAGACAGCAAGATGTGAATATTGGCCCCCATTTACTGTAGGAGGAGGACCAAATCATCTGAGGATGAAGAATACCATGGAGGCTTGAAGCTATTTAACCATAACACAGAACCACCACATCAAGAGGTTCAATACAGATTTGCAGGGCAAAATAGCTGGAGCATCAGAAATGTCCATAAAGGACTTGACTCCAACTGCTTGAGGGTCCATCTCTGGTTGGAGAAAAGGTCCAGCTCCAAAGAATACCCCCCCCCCCCCACATGTTTTCGCCCCAAAGAACCCCCCCCCCCCCCCAATGTATTCCCTGTCATTAAGAGTCGGGACTGGTAGCAGGGAGTTAGATACTCTATTGTGCTGCAACCTGTGGGAAAGCCCAGGGAGCCTACTTTTATGTATAGATCCCAAGATAGTTTAAATTATACTGATGCAGGTTAAATTATTCTAGATCATCTAAATGATACTACCCCTGAGGCAGGCTCGGTTCTGATGGGGGCAAAGGTGGCTAAAAGCCACTTTACACCCCACTCCATTGCACTGTAGGACCAGTGCTGGGACCTCTAAGTACTTGTCTGCACTAGAATAGCAGCAGTTTCAAAAGAGAGGACTAGTCTGAGCATGCTCACTCTATCCTGACTCAGAGGCAGTCTCCAAATACCAGGCACAACAATGAGGCCACTCTGGGCTCATCCCACTGTACTGGATCTCAAGGCCTTGATTTCCAGCATGATTGAACTGTCTGGGGATGAGTCTACAGCAGCCTTTCCAACAAGCTAATTTCAGGCCTGGAAAGTGTCAGTGGTCAGCTCTGTGGGCAGAGCTGAGACCTGTTACCAATGTAAACAAGTCCAACAAACCACAGCATAGAATTTCACACATGGCTTTGGTTCCACACATGCAAAAGGTAGTAAAACTGGGCATCTCTGTAGGGAGTGGTTTGTCTTTATTTCTTTTGGGTACAAAATCTGAGTCAATGAATAATGGGCCTGATTTTTATTGGGGGCACAATATCATCAAAAAGATCATTCTGATGACTTGGAAATGCAAGGAGTTGTCAGTTGTGGTTTTGGAGAGGCTGAATTTGGAACACTGACAAAACATTTTGGAATATCTGAGGTGCATTTGGAGATTTAGGAATGGACAAAAGAGTAATACAGGTGGGATTAAAGGGTGACTTATTGGTCTGCAAAAAAGCTGTGGTTTAAAATATGGAAGACTGCCAAGAACAAGAACATGGGAGCTAAAAATCATTGACGTGGAGAATCCAGTCATGCTTATGAGTGATGAGTGTAAAATTGAGTTCAAATGTCCTTGCAAACCTGAGAAAGAGACAGGAACTGATGCTATTATAAGCCTGTGTGATACACGCAAGAGAGGATGAGGAAATGTGAGATGATGAAGAAAGCATCAGCCAAAGTATGACGAGAATCATGCGTGTATATAGCTACAGAAGTCAAGAGAGAAGAAGAATTTAAGGAAGAAGATGAGTGAGTGAAGAGAAGAATAGAAAAGAACCCCAATAGAGAAAATGGCAGAGACAAGAACCAGTTTGATTTAGGTCTTTGCAATAGCTTTTTATTTTGGCTCTGCAGGCTGAAGTTGCTTAGACACTCCATTTAGGGCAAGTTGTGCCTATTCCTCTATAATATAGAGTCTAATTTCACTACTTTCAAACAGAGGAAGGTCTCAGAGCCAGGGCAGAGCAGAAGCAAGCTACTCTGTGAGCAGCCTTTCCACCTCATCTCTCACATGGAATGAATGGATGACACATTTAATCATTCTCTATTATAGGATCTTGCCAAGCCTCCCTTTAGTAAAGTACTAGCTGACCTTGCATTTCATCTCCTTGTGTAGAGAAGCCCAGCACAGACATGGTACTTCAAAAGTGTCAGCTCAATATCTTTTGAAGTGAAAGGTTACAAGTTCTCTTCCCACTGCTGTTGTGCAGCCATTCAGCAACCTATATGCCCTGGATGAGAAATTAATTTTGATTCACAAGCTAAGCTTCATTAATAAGCAAGTAGCTTTTGTTCCTTGGGTTGATTAATATTCATAACAATGTTGCAAAACTGTTGCCCAATAGTGGTGCATTTTAGGCCTGTGAGAGTCGGCAAGTATTTGCTTTGGATTTGGATTCAGCCGATTCAGAGGAACTGTGATTTCGATTCGGAGATTCAAATCGCTGTCCCGATTTTTGATTCGGCCGAATCGGATCTGAAGATTCAGGGCTGCTGCAGAGATTTGGCCATAGACTAAAGAGGCAGCAGTACTCACCATGCTGGATGCAGCTGCCTCCAGCTGGTAAGTCTGTGGTGGGTAGAGGTGGGAAGGGAGGGATTGGGGCTGGGACAAACTGCCTAGCCAGGGCGGGGCACAGGACTCGGGGAGAAGGGCTTGGGGGGGGATGCGGGCACGGCGGCACTGGGAGCAGGGGCTATGCCCTGGTGCTGCTTGCCCAGCTGGAGTGGGATGAGAGCGCGACTCACTCTGGACATAAGGGGGAAAGTGGCAGCAGGGCATGGTGAGGACTGCTGCCTGTTTAGTCTATGGTCAAATCTCCAAAGTGGCACCGAATCTTTTCTGAATCAATTTGGAGGCTTCTGATTTGATTCAGACCTTTTAATAAGTCTCCCAATTCAATTCAGATTCGGTTGACAAATCGGGCCAAATTTCTTCCAAATCAAATTGGCTGCCGAAGCTTCACACAGCCATAGTGTGTTTTACCTGATAACCATGGTGTGAGGTAGCACTTGGTGATGTTTCTTCTTTACACACGCTCAAATGGGAAAACAATTTTCAGACCGTAAGACTGTGCCAGAAGGAAAGAACGCAGACACAGTAGCTCCAACATAAGCATGAGTTTCAGTTGAACTTCTCCATACAGGAAGAAAACACTGGAGGTGGTGAAAATGTCTTCTTACTTTTTTTTTTTTCCCCCCCTTACTAGAACTATATATATTTACTTCCAGATCTGGTTTAAAGCCAGATTTGCTGGAGATAGAGGCCTGAAATTTTCATAAATTCTGGGTTTAAGAAACTTTTCCTCCAAAAGTCTAATTCCAGTGAGGTCCTTTAAACAAAATCATTTTTGGAGGTTTGTACTAGTTCAAAAAGGGTTTACACAGTTTTTCTGGAACTAGAAGAGGGACTAGTGGCTGTAATGCTATGTTTACTTGCAGTTTATAATTTAACTTTCTTTGTGTGCTTTATAGAACTCCAGGCTGAGCGTAGTTCCTGGTAAACATAGATGACACATAGCTGGAACTCAAACTATATGGAAGCCTGTTGTGTTTGGAGTTGAAGTTCTTGTCTTTAATAAGCACTACTTGCTTAAGAAGGATTGCACTATATTATGAAACTGGTCCATTTGGAAAACATCATGGAACTTGCTCCTTTTCCCAGAAAATCTAGTTTGAACTAAAATAGGCATAATCAAAATGTTGTTTGTTGTTATTCAGATGCAGCAGTTTTCACCACAATAAATTATAGTCAACTACTTGATCTTCTTCTGACCTACCTAACTAAAATGTCTATTTAATTATTGCTGGTTCACTAATACTCTAAACTTGATCCAAAGATGTTTTGTTGTCTTCAGGGTTAGACTCATACCTTTTAACTCCACTCAGTTGCTTAATGTTTGCCTGGAAGGAGCTTGCTGCTGCTGTTTGTAGCTGCTGCTGCTCATTCTAGAACAGTGGGACCATCAGAAGAAACTAAGTAAGTGATTGCTTAGTCAGATCCTAGCAGCCACCAATGAGATTGTATCCCCTGGCATGTTGTTTTCAGTAGCCTCATTACCATGCATTCTCTCTTCCTCTATTGTACTCTACTGAGGCAAGGCAGAGGCTGGCAACCAATGGCTTGTGGGTTGGATCTGGCCAACAAAGATTTGGGGACTCCACCATGGGGTGTATCCAAACTTGTGAGGCAGCTAGAGGGGGACACATCCCAGTAGCCTTGGTCCCCTTATCCTCGCGCTCTCCCCACATCCCAGGAGATGTGCCATTGCTGCAATGCGATGTATCGACATAGCCAGAAGCCCCCATACTGCAGGAGTTAACACAACCCTTGTACTTCAGTCACTGCCTTGCTCACCACCAAAAAAGACAAATGTATCTTTGCTGTCTGCTGCTTTTGATGACAATGGGCAGTGGTTGGATTAAGGAGGTGCCTGAGGGTCTACCCATCAGCTGCTGTATTAACCTCAATGCCAACACCCCCCTCCATAGCACCAGCATCTCTCAAGGCAATGGGGAATGTGAGGCTGGTGAGGGGACCCTAATGCTGCTTCTGTTGGTGATGTGCTGGAGGGTGGAGAGAGTAACAGAGGGAATCCATCTCTCAGGTGGGATTGTGAACTCACAGCAGCAACTGAGTTGCATGTCCTCAAAGGTTACTGACATTTGTGGTAAGGG